>NC_056735.1:150932491-151234991 GCF_019279795.1 Protopterus annectens | reverse complement strand
TGTATGAAACATTAACTCACTAACCTTAGCTTGGTGAAGAAATCCCTTCCAGTGCAAGAGGCAGAGAGATAGCCAGTCATATCCATGCGCATGTGCACAGTAATTAGAAACACTCACCGGTTGTCTTTGTGCATTGAAACAGGAATGGCCTGTGCAGCACATATGACAAATGTGCATATTTTTATGCCTTGTTAAATATACCCCAGACCACCCATAGCTGCTTATCTGATAATTTGCATCTTATTATCATGAGATACTGGGAACTTTACTCCTATAATTTTTGAAACAGATTTTATTTGTTGTCACAAAATACGCACCATCAAGTGAACATTTTATATTGTGAATCTCATTTTTAAAAATGTAATTTACACAGCCTTGACTGTGATATTTCCTTGCTTGACTTTATTTAATAATTTATATAATTTCTATATGTAACTCATTCTCAAAGCATATGTTTTACATTGCATTTTGAATATTAGTTATATACTTTTGGCAGCAGCTGCCAATGTGCTCATAAATATTTTGTGCTCGAGTCAAAGTGAAGTCTGTGAAATCCATCAATTCATTCTTGCTTGTGATATAAGATATCCACTTAATGCAATGATTTTAAACACGTCTAGTCTTTTCTGATCACATCTTATCCTAAAATATTTCAGGATTTTTCTGTGAATTTTTGTTTAGAACAGAAAGACTTAATTCACGTGTATGTTATTTGCTGGTTTGAACAGAACTGCATTACCATATATCCTAGCATACATCTCTTTGGTCTAAAATGTGTGTTTTTTAGTAGAGGAGATGCATTTAGCATTTTGGGTAATGAGTATAACCTCAGATAAAAAGGTACAAATCAGTGTCATGTGGCTTTAACTTTTTGGCTACTAATGCTTTTTCATAATGGATAACACAAAATCCTGACAATCCTGACTCTGAAGCTGCACTTTAGCCAAACAATTTGAAAGCTTGAAACATTTTTCTCTGCAAGCTTACATCCTATAACATCACTTGTCCATTTTTATTTCTGCAACAGCACTGATGTTAAAAAAAAAAAAAAAGCTGTTTCAAGCTTTTGCACTTTTCTTTAAAGTGCACTTTGGGTCTTTTGCTTTTATGCAATTTAATAGATTCTTATGTTACAAAATTATTTTCTAGTTTGTTCTTCATGTTATGTTGTACAATGCAAATGATTTCTTTTGAAACAAAATATTCTACACTGTATGGCTCTTCTGACATATTTTGTGATGGCAGTTGTGAAAAGAGTGGATCACAAATTTGTATGCAATTTAATTTTGTGAGCATGCTTTGGTAATATGATCATTTAGTTAATAGAACTTGTATTTGAGCTTGTAGTGTGTATTCATGTAACTATCACTGAAAAAGGTAACTATCATGGATTTAAAATTGTTAATGCTAATTTGTTGAACAGGCGAACTAAAGATGCAGAACCTTGCCCAGAGAGAAGAAATCAGGACTTTTCGAATCACAGTCGCTAGATTAGACAAAGAAAGAGATTCTCTGCAACAATCTCTGGATGAGAAAACAGAAAAAATTTCATCTCTAAATGAACTGCTGGGCGAGAAAGTAAGCATCTCCAGTGTTCTGCTTTTAGTTATGTGCAATCTTCGTGTTATAGTACTGTCTGATTTCATTGTGCGTTATGTGCAATCTTCGTGTTATAGTACTGTCTGATTTCATTGTGCGTTATGTGCAATCTTCGTGTTATAGTACTGTCTGATTTCATTGTGCGTTATGTGCAATCTTCGTGTTATAGTACTGTCTGATTTCATTGTGCGTTATGTGCAATCTTCGTGTTATAGTACTGTCTGATTTCATTGCGCATTATGTGCAATCTTCATGTTATAGTACTGTCTGATTTCATTGTGCATTATGTGCAATCTTCGTGTTATAGTACTGTCTGATTTCATTGTGCGTTATGTGCAATCTTCGTGTTATAGTACTGTCTGATTTCATTGTGTGTTATGTGCAGTCTTCGTGTTATAGTACTGTCTGATTTCATTGTGCGTTATGTGCAATCCTCGTGTTATAGTACTGTCTGATTTCATTGTGCGTTATGTGCAATCTTCGTGTTATAGTGCTGTCTGATTTCATTTTGCTGGTTGGAATCTTTGGATCATGGGATAGCCAGGATGTGGGTGCATTGCATCTGCTGAACACAACAGTTTGCACTAACATGAAGGACTGAAGTAGTACTAATTTTATGAACTTTTAATATGCCCTGACTTCCGATTGTAGTCCATTTCTGCAATGGCATTAAAAGAACTAAACATCTGACAATATTTAGCCTGGAGGAAAGTATATTCTAGGGAAAGACCTTTTCCATAGAAATAGGACCTTGATCTTTAGAAGTGAGCAAGGCAGAGTATAAACCTGGCTTGCACTTGTGAAACAGCAAGTTAATGAGCCAAGATAGAGCTGAGCCACATTTGCAAAGTCTCTACTTTTTTTTTTTTTTTTTTTTTTTTTTTTTGAGTAACTACTGACTGTTGATTCAGATCAGACCTGCAGGCTGAGAGTGCTTTCTATTAGGTCGTGTCTGCATATCTGAGCATTGTGTTTGGCTGGAATTCCAAGAAATGGTGTCACAGTGCTAAAAAGGAAGAAGATTGAAATATTTTTTATGGGAGAGGATTATTGCAAGACATTGCATTTGAGTGATTATTTTATAAAAAGATTTGAAGCCCATTTTTAGGATGAGGGATGCTTGCATGCTACCACAGAGGGACAGGAACCTGTTTCAGTGAGAGAAAGAGAAATCGGGAGACCAAGGAAAGCACTAGCAGTGCTAAGGACAGGATGGGCAGAATTCCTTGTTTTTATTGAGGTAAGCCCCAGTCTCTCAACTGTCACTGATTTTAACTCAATGCTGTGAATCTCTAGGAGGTGCTTAGTGTATGTTTGGGAGTAAGTATATGTGTTAAGAGCAATATGTTGAAATTACTATACTATTGTAGCAGTTGTTTCCTTTTTTTTCCACTTTCCTCGCCATCAATCATCGGAGATGTATGCAGGACTCAGCTGCCTCTTTGGGGAATGGATGTGGAGGCATCTTGTACATTAAAGCACAAGATCATTATAAGAGCACTGCTGGCAAATGATGTGTTATGACTTGTTAGGGGAAGGGTAATGTTTACCAACCATAAGCTGAAATAACAGAGTGTTATTGTAGTTCTTACATGTTTCTTTCTTTCTTTTCTCAGTAAGAAAGTAGTGTACAGAAAGGAACTGTCATTTTTGGGTGCATACAATACATGAGAGCAAAGGGCAGTAAAGGTTGATATGGTTTGCTGGAGGGCAGTATCTGTCAAACAGCAAAGTTTGTCATTATTATTATACTTTGTAGCAACTTCACAATCAGAGGTAGTGTACTTTTTCAGATGGGGCTCAGTCCACTAGGACAGACTGTATATTTTGTACCCAAGTAGGTTATTAAGAAATTTTTTTTTTTATTACTATGCCTGCCTTAAGGAAATTGAAATATGGTTTCTTCCATAAAGCTAACAAAATCCAGCATTTCACAAGGCTTTTGTTGTTCAGTTTAGGCACTGTAAATAGTTTTTACATAGGGACTATTAGACCATTTCTTGCAAAGTATGGTGAAACTATTGTTCACTAAATAATCATTAGACCGTAAGGGAAAAAAAAAAATTTCATGAGCCAAGGCAACATTTCTTTTACTGCATCAAGAGTAGCACTATTATATGTTGTGCTTATTATATTTTTCCAATTTTTCATTGTAAGCAAACCTATAGCTTGGGCATGGTGAAGGAGCTGGCTGGATGTTAGCTGTTAGGAAGTGTAATCAACATACTGCCAGCATTCATTCATTAGACCGAATACTGACAATGACAGTCCTTGTTTTGCTGTAATTGTGTAACTGTAGTTTTTTTTTTTTGCTTAAATCTCCTCTGGACTTCCATGCTTATTTTTTAACCCAGTTAATGCTGTAATCATCTACTCTGTTTGGCTCTTAGTGGGCAATAAGAGTAAAGCCGGACCTCTTGGATCAGCTCTGGCTCAGCTCTTCAAAAAAAAAAAAAAAAAAAAAGTCCATTTTTTCTCACTAGAGATTCATGAAAGGACTGCGACAGACATTAGTAAAGTAGGAAAGTGCAAGGTAGACAGACCAGCCAAAGCTCTTGCAAGAAATCTCATTTATTTGTTTTACATTTTTTTTTTCATTAAACCAACTGACCATGGACTATTATTATTAATGGCATATCTTACAATGACTCAACAATAGAAGGTATTATGAAAGAGTGCTAATAGAAAAGCAAAATAACAAGAGATAGGAGTTGACTTCTGTCAGTGACAGTGTGACATTTAAAGTTTTAATAGTGAAGCTAGAGAGAGAGAGAATTAATGTCATATAGTAATAAAAGGAATGGCAACCATGCTACTGTTTAAATAAATTCCCACTCTTGTTAGAGGCATGACTGTGGTGCATAAAACCCAACCCAACACCGGGCCAGCAACTCCTGCTAATAAGCCATGCACCCATCACTATCCAACTAAGCACAAACCCACAGACTTACTGATATTAAGTATGAATACTCAGAGTATCATGAATAAAATAGAAGACTTTCACAATGCCATCTCCTTATATAGCCCTGATATTATTCTCATCACAGAGACGTGACTTAAACCACATATTAAAGATAATTCCATCATCCCACCTGGGTATAACATTCTCAGGGCAGACTGGCTACAAAAAAGAAGCGGAGGCTTAGCTCTGCTTCACAGAACCAATCTACAACTCCAACTCCTCCAAAAGGATTCCCCCAACTTCAACAAAGCAGAGACTGTATTTGAAAATCTCTACCTTAACGAACATAAGCACCTAAACCTACATAGCAACCCCACCCCTTGGCTCCAGAAAACCACAAAAGCCCTACTTAGATCCAGGGATAAAGCCTGGAAAACCTGGCACCACACCAGATCACCTGCAGCTAGGCGCACCTTTCACGAGCTCCGGAACAAAGCAAAAAAGCAGGTTAAGCGCTATAAACAAAATTACTATATCACTCAGCAAAACAAATACAGTACCAAACTGCAAAAATTCTGGGCAACAATAAATAACATCCTACAGCCCGGAAGAACTACCACTCCCGCCCCCAATATAACAGGTACAGACCTGGACATAGCCTCCAGCTTTAATAACTATTTCACCCCCTCAGTACTCAAACTCGTAAACAACATTACTTCCTCCAACACCCCACAACCACCTCAGACCCAAATCAATACCATACCTTTCACACTTAAATCTGTTACTACCTCTACTATCCAAAAAATCCTAGCCAAACTCAAACCAACCACCCTTTCAGACGATAACTTTCCTGCCGAATACCTCCAAATTGCTTCCACAGCTATAGCCTATCCCATTTCACTTCTAAGTAGATCCATCACTGAACACACCATTCCATCCCTGTGGAATATCTCATATATCATACCATCCTACACCTTTCCAACTATCGACCAATTGCAATTTTCTCACCCCTCTCTAATATCCTAGAAAGATGTATTCATCACCAGTTCCTCTCCTATCCCCTCACCAGCAACCTTCTGTCCTCAACCCAACACAGATTTCACCCATCCCACAGCACCACCACTGCCCTACTCAAATTCACCAATACTATAAACTCCCACAGGGATCTAGGTAAATTAGTCTCAGCTACCTTCCTGGATTTATCCAAGGCGTTTGACACAGTCTCACATAATAAACTACTGTCTTGTCTCTCTGACCTCAACCTTAACAACCCCACCCTACTCTGGTTTAAAAGCTATTTAGATAACCGCCAACAATCCACCAAATGGCATAACTCTCTATCCCCCAGTCCCAACCTCCTTAGGCGTGTTGTAAGGATCAGTCCTAGGGCCCCTTCTTTTTAATATCTTCACAAACCAACTCCACTCAGCTACCTCTAAAGCCAACATAGTCCAATACGCTGATGACACAACTCTCATATGCTCTGCACCCAACATCCAACTTCTCCAACAAAAAGCACAAGAAACCTTCTCTGAAACAGAGAACTGGCTTAACAACTCACAACTCCTACTAAATCCCAAGAAAACACAACTAATGCTATTCCACTCTAAAAAACGAGCAACCGTACCTTCTCTATAATCTCTGCCAACAAAACCCAAATCACCCCCCCTGTCACTGAGGCTAAACTCCTAGGAGTTACCATTGACCAGCAACTCAAATTCACAAAGCACATATCAATAACCATCACTAAAGTCCACAAAAAGCTAGGTTCCCTCTATCGCTGTAAAAGTTATCTAACCACCGAATCTTGAATTGCAATAGCCAAGACCCACCTCCTACCTAGTCTACTTTATGCATTCCCAATTCTAACTAATCTTTACAAAACTGACCTTAATAAACTTTACATCTCTTACAACAAAATCATTATATTCACTACCAATGCCAAATCACAATCCCACCGCTGTCTTTCCCTACAAGCCTTGCACTGGCTTGAATTTCCAGACCTGTTAAGGTACCATCAACTTAGCCTAGCTCATCTAATTGTGTACTACATGATGCAAACACATACCAATGTATCTCAAAAATTATTGTAAATACCATCATAAAGAAAGTGTCTTTTCTGGTTTTCAACTTATTAATGACTAAATTGATAAATGAAGATCTATTTAAGTTTTTTAATACATCACATCCATTGGTGCCTATTATCTATGGTCTACCCAAAATACATAAGAATAGGACCACTCTACCAATGAGGCCTATAGTCTCTGGCACAGGCTGGTGCACTGAGCCGTTGTCGATTTTTTTGGAGAATAATTTGCAGACATTGTTAGATGGATGTAACACAATTTTAAAAGACACAAAAACATTCTTGGAGAGATTACACGTTTTAACATCTACTCTGAATGATGACTATGCCTTTCTCACGTTAGATATTGAGTCTCTTTTCATTAGCATTCCAAATGATTGGGGTATAGATATGATTAGAGAATTTTTGATTGTCAACAGCTGTTTTTCCAACAATAAGGTGAAGTTAATATGTGCTCTATTAGAAATTGTACTTGAGAATAACGTATGTACTTTTGGCAATGAATTCCACCTTCAAAAGGTTGGCGTGGCTATGGGCACTGCATGTGCAAATAGCTACACCAACCTAGCATTGGCACATTGGGAACATATCCATATTTTGTCAGATATTAATAACTATCATGATAAGATTCTATGGTATGTCCGGTGTGTGGATGATATTTTTTTGCTATGGAAGAGAAATAAAAAGGAATTTGTTAATTTTGTCTCATACCTGCACAGCACTACTAACTTTTTGAAATTTTCATTTCAATACTCTTCCAATGAGATAGAATTTTTAGATGTATTGCCAAGTAAATCCAATTTGAATAAGATATCCAGCAGCGTCTTTAGAAACCCTACTAGGAAGAATGCCCTCCTACACAGAAGTAGCGTGCACCCGAGACATATTCCTCGGAATACATTGAAAGGACAAGTTTTTAGACTGTTAAGGCTACACAATGATGATATAGATGTAAAGAGAACTTTATTTGAACTTAAATCTGAATTTCTAGATAGAGGGTACACTGAAAGGGACATAAATACTATTATAGATGAGGCATGGGTACAGAGAACAAACAGATGCAGGCCATACTTTAGTAGTACACTTGATACAACAACCTCTAGTCAGTCATCTAAGTCACATTCAGACACCTTTAGGGTAATTTTTCAATACTCGAGTGATATCAACGATTATTGTAATATCATAAAGAAAAACTGGAACATTTTACAGAGTGCTCCCGAATTAATGAACAAGATTGGCAATGCACCTTCTTTCTCCTTCAGGAATAACAAATCTCTCAAACAACATTTCTGCAATAGAATGAGTTATGATAGCAGACTTACATCTGACAGGAGGGGCACATTTCCCCTGCAGGAATTGTTCGGCATGTAAACATATTTACAGCAATTCAGTTTACAGGCACCCCTACTGTAATTTCTCTATTAATGTGAATTACTATGCAGATTGCAGAACTGCTAACATAGTATACTTTTCTTTTTGTCAAAAGTGTCATAGGTATTATGTAGGCAAAACCAATAGACTTCTTAAGGAGGGAATACTTGACCATATGAGGGACATTAATAACCAGAAGGAGAATAATGCCTTATCATCTCATGCTATGCAAACTGACATGACACACACATTTAAATTTTTGGTATTACAAGTTATGGAAGTAAACATTCGAGGAGGGGACCTAGAGAACTGTACTGAGGTGGCTGAGCAGAAGTGGATTCTCTTGCTTAATGCAGAGAAACCCCCAGGTCTGAATGGTTTGTTGTCTATGAAACCCTTTTTAAAAGCACGACCATTAAAACATAAATAGTTTAATGTTATAGGTTTCATATTGTTCACAAATATATTTTACTGTGTATATTATCACTTAACACATTTTTTACATAGATATGTTTTATATATATATATATATATATATATATATATATATATATATATATATATATATATATATATATATGTGTATATATATATATATATATATATGGTTACAGCAATTTTTAAATGTTTTTATGGCATGTGTCATCATATCTACCTGCGCTCCAATACATTCCCTATAGCTGTTATACACCTTTTTCATTGCCCTTTTAATTTTCAAATTTTGATAAGATCAGCTACTATTTGATGATATATATATAATAATTGTTTTCAACTGTTTTAACTTGTCTGAAGAAGCAACTTGTATGTCGTGAAAGCGCTTATGTTTTGTTATTTTATCTATTGTTGTCTCATTAAACATTTTTTTGCCTTGTAAGCTCTGGGCAGTTTTGTGTTTTTTACCTATTTTATTTTTACTGCACAGTTCTGCACCCTCTATTCATCCTTGGCTTTTACTTTACTAATTCTGTACTATCCTGAGAAAATCCCTGACCTGACTGACATGCTGAACTTCTACAATTCAAATAGACAACTTCGGTCCTCCAACAAAGCCTTAATTGAAACCATCACATGCAAAAACAACTCTGGGGAATCACTATTTGCCCGTGAAACAGCAAAAATATGGAACAACCTTCCCCCTGACCTCAGACTACAAAACTTCACACCCTCCTTCAAAAGCCTACTTAAAACATACCTCTTCACCAACCATCTGTGCAACTGTAATTGACCACCTGAAGCCTCATCCACTCACCATTTCTAAACCCCATCTGTCCTGGACAACACAAACAACACACTCTAACTATACCTATCCATGTGTGAGCAATAACTTATATATGAGTGTATGTACATGCATATATATGCTCTTACATGTATATTTGCTTGAATGTATATATGGAAGCTTAAACATTTATATTCTCTCATTCACTTGTGAAATATCTTGCAATGCTCTGCCAGGTTCTTATCTACTCTCATTGTATATTTTGTACACTTGTATTTTCAGTCAAAATGGGTATTATCCTCTTATTGTATACTAGGGGCTGTAAAGTCTACAGTCTGTATGCTACTACTCTGTAATGTCTCTTTTGTAAATGTTTCTTCTCTCTGTAAACTTATGGAGTTTTTCTCCCCAAGACTTCGCTGAAAATGGAGATTTTTGTCCAGTTGGACTGTCCTGGCAAACAAATGTTAAATAAATAAAACACCAGTGACATTAAAACTATATTGATAATTTTAAATCTGTGAAATTTCCAGATTTCTGATGACAAGTGTCTATAGTAATAGCTCATATTTGCAACAGATTCAGCTGAGAGTATCATAGTTTTTCAAATATAGCTGAGTGACATTGCATTGGTTTCAATGAAGACCATTGCAGGGGAGCTTCCATTTCCCCGACCCACACTGACCTCATAGCTGATCATAGTAATATAGGAGGAACAGTTGTGAGATCCCTTGCATTCATGCAGGGGTGTAACAAGCAATTTCTGTTTTGTATTCACAAGCTCTTAGTGCTACCCCCCTTGGACAACTTTCACTTAAAAATGGACACCTCTCAAAATGCTGCTCCCAAGCATTTAATAAATGTAAATAAGATATTCAGCTGTCCCCCCCCCCCCCAAAACTATTAAAATATTGTTTTTAGATTAGCAATATTGCAGCTGGCTTTGGAGGCTTTTATTTACACAGTTATAGACATAATATGACCTGAACAAGAGCCATACTGATGTTGTTGTATCCTTCGGCTTTTCCCGGTTAGGGGTCGCCACAGCGGAACTCCGGTCCGCTAATGATTGGCAGTTGATTTTTACGTGCTGAGTTGCCGGCCCTAATGCACAACCTTCAACGAAGGTACGCCCATTCACGCATGTCTCCACAGTAGACGCTCTAGCTGAGAATCGAACGGGACAACGTCTTGCTGTGAGGCGACAACGCTACCGCAGCACCACCACCGCCTACTGATGTTATGCTCTGAAAAATAAATGTTCTCAGTAGAGTACAGACGGTATGCCTGGCTACACCCTTGCATGTATGGTGGAGAAGCTTTTTTTTTTGAGCTCCACTATGATTTTTTTTGTTCAGAATTCAGTTTTTCTATTAGGACCCAGCCACTGCTAAGTAAATAATTTCATAATATTGAATCAGAATTGCAGTGATCAAAATCAGGTTGAAAAGATCATTTTAATTACAGATAAAGTAGGCTGCAGCTGAGTTAACTGTATTTTGTTTACTTAACAAAAGACACAGGCGATGTTCATAGTCCTGGTCAACACACACTGGCAAGGCAAATTTGTAAACTGTGCTGTTTCACTTATATGCACATATTGTACATGCAAATCAATGACACTGGTTTTCACATCTGTAAAGTCTGCAGAACAATGCCCACATAGATTGTGCAGAATAGAGACTGTGCAGAATTAGTTACAAACTATGATCTTTGCCAATGTATGTAGCTACTGCTCATGTGTATAAGTTCCTGAGTAACCTGATATGTTTCCATATATCATCAGTCAATGCAAAGTTGTACTAGTATTGTGACAGTTTGCAGCTTTGCAGTTTGTCCATTTCAGCATGACCACCCTTAGGCAGGTGTGACTCTGACTGACAAAAGTGGGTAGCATTAGTCTCGTTCATTGATAATGCAACTCAGTTATTTCAGCCAGTATCACGCATGCTTGACTGGGTAGCATTAGCAATAAAAGAACATTAAAATATATGCAGTTAATTTGAATGTTCTTTTATTGATAGAGCTACCCACTTATTTCACACCTGTGTGAGTGTGGCCTTGCTGAAATGAACAGACTGCAAAGTTGCCACAGCAACAGTCTTGACCAATAAGTAGTTCAGTAGTTCCATGGCCCACCCCACCCGAGGTGCATGGTACTCTTGATAGTATCCTTTGCAGACGTTATGCAGAGTTTGGGAAATTCCTAATGTATTATGTAGACATGCTGTCTTATTGGAATGTTCAGTGCTAACACTGTACAAATATGTAATACTTCATTTGTATATTTTTATTTCATTTACACTTAACTTATACATATTCCTGACTGCTTACTTGATAAAATGTGTCTTACTCAAAATATGCACTGAAGCAGTAGGCAACAGCTATAAAAATGCTATACATTACATTGTACTTTTCTAAAAGGACTGCAGAATAAAGTCCTGTTAAATAAATTTACAGAAGAAAAAATCCGGTTTGCCATGACCTCCGCAGTGTCTACCTATATCTTGGAGAGTTTTATATATGTTAATGCTGCATTAATAATGACATTGTCATACTTACTATGGAACTCTGGCCTGCTCTGCTGTACTACTGCCCACTGGCCAAGCTGATCCAGGTGACTTCTCAAATGGTCATCATACCAGTTTCTGCACTATTCACCAATTCTGGGGATTGCTGGCAAGTATGTTATTTTATCCTCTATTTCTCTCCATATATCAGTCTTGTTGAATGCACTTGATATCACCTGTTCCAGCCTGGCCTGCTATGCTGACTTAAGCAAGTATAGGATGATTTCTCTCTCTCTCTCTCTCTCTTTAAGGCTACATCTTGGGACCCTCCCCTGAGCTCACATAGAAGACATTTCTGAAACCAGGGTTCAGTACAGCATGATATCTTAGACATGCAGGTGAGACTCCTTAGGTGTGTTCAGGCAGTTAACAGCCTGCACTTGTGCCTACTTGGCATCTGAAGGCATGTACCTAAGTAGTGTGGATGTGTATGCATAAGCTTGTCGCAACTTATTCACAGTAGTACAAAGTTACCTATGATTGCAAGACTTACGCTTGTGCGTACTGATGTGGTACATAAAGCTAAGTACTGACAAGCATTGGTTGAAGTAAAATGCTGAAGTATTCTATGTATTGTCATTTTATGCACCACTGGTTACTGTGTTTATGCAACGATTGACAGAAAGACAGAATTAAAGCCAATAGTTTTAAACTGGTGCACGTAAGTGGAGAATATATGGCTTGGTTTCATAACATTGCTAATTACTGAGAATTCTTTGGGTTTAGCTTCTAAAGTACTGGTATGGTGAAACTGTTGTTGAAGTTCTTTAAGTATGAAGTGTAGTGATTTAAATGGATAAATGTCCTTTTTTTTCTATATACTTTATTATAAATGAATCCACTTATTTATTACAACTTTTAGTACCTGTCAATAGCAACACACAGGACCAAGCTGCATACACATTTATTGCATTTCATGAAGTGAACCATCACTAATCAAGTAGTACAGACTTTTACCATCCCTCCCACATAGCTTTACAGGCCTGCACTGCAGTCACATACTTTCTAATGTCCCTCCTAGGCAAAAAAATAAACAGTGAAGCAATTCACATACAGTCAGTGGCAGCTCCAGCTTCCTTTTCTTGCTGTGGCACATTATGGGCACAGTAACTAGACAATGGGGGCATATGAAAACAAAAAATGTTTTAAAAATACATACGCAGTCTTCACCTCTGTACTACCTAAGTGAAGTGTGCCTTTCTTCATAGGAATGCTGTCCTGAAATCAAATGAAATATTGTAACTTTATCATGATACGTTATGATCCTCAGCTACTACAAAATGTATTTAGATGGTGATGTATTCTTTTTTTTTATTTTATTTTTATCTGTTTGTTAACTAAGCCCACTGGACAAAGTGTCCTTTTTCAGGCCACTGATACACATACTAGACCCTTCTCTTATCACCATCAGCAGACAAAGGTATACTAACTGGTGCAATTTTATATACCTAAAAAGGCCTCTGATACTTTAAATCATTTACTTTTCATAACAAAAACTGCAGTTATATGGCATCCTCATGATAGCCTGTTGCAGGACAGCAAACTTTCTAAACGGAACCTTTATACAATCCACATTTACAAGGCATCATCTATGCTTTAAAATAAAAATTTGCAAGGCATCCTCTACAGGACTACTCTTAACAGCAGTAGTTCCTGAAGGATAGTGCCTTGGACTCTTTCTGTTCATACAGGTTGATATTTTGCTATCTCCAATGTAAAGCCATTATCTTATATGTGGGTTAGTTGATCTTTAGAAATTGTCCCTCACTCTCCTGCTTATATTTTCAAGTAGAAAATATTCAGTGTGACTTGCACATTTATATCTTATAATGTTCCTCCAGCTACTCCAGCAAAATACACCAGGATGTTTGGGAATGGAAAAAATAGAGGTGTTCCAGTATGACATAACATTAAGAGGAGACATAAATGTGACTTTTAATCCAGGCTCAGATGCCATATCTGAACTGCACCTGCAATTTAGAGCTGAAATATATAAAGGGACTGGGTTAAGGGAATGCAAGAATCTGATGTTGTCAATTTTCATTCTTTCCTCAACTGTTATGTTCAAATCCAAACCTCAGATCCAAATCGGCTGTTACTAAAGCTCACGGTAACCAAAAATCTGTCAAGCTTCTCCCTTATCCATAATGTACCAATCCCTAACATACCTCAGATCTCATTTGCTACTTTGCATGAAAGGACATGGTCAGCCATAGCTCTTGAGCTTCATCACTATTTTCAGATAAGATAGCTTTTGTTTTTCATATTTTATAATTTGCCCCTTCATCTTAATTTATCTGGTTACTATTAGTCCTTACCTTTGTACTTATTGTAGTCCTGTAAATACCATTGCTGGTAACTATCCCTTCCTTTCTTTTACACAGTTTTGTATTTCTAGTTACCGTTGAAGGTAATACATTTTTTCCTTCTTTCTACTACTAAAAAAAAAACAAAAAAACTTTCCTATCTGCTTTATTCCTTTTTGTTGCAGAATGATTGAGAAGGGTCCTTCCAGCTTCAAAAAGTGTTCAAAGTGTGGGCACAAATTGCCTGTTTCAGGTGTCCACTATCTTTGTGTTTATTGTTTAGGTCCGCAACACCTGCAAGAAGATTGTTCCATCTGCCACAGTTTTAATCCCCATGCTTTAGTGGACAGAAAGAACAAATTAGTACTGAAAGGTTTGCTGCCTTCTTTTCAGAGAAACTATTTCAGGGGCTTAGCCCCCCAGGCTTAAGTCCAAGGAGTCAAAATTTCTTGTTGTTTCTACTTCCTCTACTCCATCCTCGTAATTGTCTAGGAGGAGGACTAAGTCGGTTTTGAGGAGGTCTCAACCCCCCCCCCCGGATCCAAAGCAAAAGAGGTTTACAGATCCAATGTCCTCAGAGCCAACCAAAACATATTCAGAGCCAACTGTGTCAGATCCTATTGTATTGCCTGGGACCCGTTTTTCTACATCTGTGGATCCAGTTGCTTCCAGGGTCCCATCTCCATTTATGGAAAGGCACCATGGTAAATCATCTTTCCTGGCCTTATCTCACTCCTGATGAGGAAGATTCTCTCAGCGGAAATCCACATGGCTGTGTTACAGGCTCTAGTCAGGAGGCCCATCCTTTGACCACACCACCATTTCAGACTCCTTCTGTGATCCCTTTGGTTCCTTCAGAGTCCCTGGATCTGAGTCTTCTGGGTCTGTCTGGCTTGTATCCATAGCTAACTCTGTCTTCGGATCTAAAGCTAACTCTGAGTGCCACAGCTCTGACATCTTCGGATCCGGAGGACTCTTGGAGCTGAAACTTCCTTGTCAGATCTGAGGCACTGGGATTGACTCCAAAAGTCTCGGAGCTATCTCTGCACCTTGGTGCTTTGGCATTGGACAACTCAGCTCTGACTTCCTCATCAGGGAGATTACTTTCGGAGTGGAAGAAGACAGCAGTCCAGAAGCTTGCCTTCTCAGTGCTGAGGCCTTCTCTTTCCCTGGGGTGGTCTACATTCAAGATTGTGAAGAGGGTGTTTTCTGCTTTGACAGGATTGATGAACCCAAACCCCTTGGATCTTCAGTCCAGCACCCAGATATCTCTGCGCCTGGATCATCATCATTTGAATCCATAGGAACAGCCAGCTTGAGACCTATTGTCTACCCAGCAAGGATTCATAGTCTCTTCTGACACTTCCCCGGAACATCCCACCAAGGAAGTCCCTAGGAAGAGAAGGTGCAAGAGGAGGCAGTTGGACTTTCCACAAGAGTCAGTCACTGAGGATACAGATTTCAATGAGGGTGAATGGTCCCCATCATCACCCGCAGAAGACATTTTATTTGGAGACATTTTTGAGATCTTGAAACAGAGAGGTGTTTGGACCCCTACCAACCCTTCACCTGAGGAGTCAGTCTTTCTGAAGGCCTGTGGAGCTGACCCATATACTTCCTGGGTTACTGTGCTCACCGTCAAGCTTATTTATCTGGTCTATTGGCAGGCATGGAAGGTGCCTGATGCAGCTGAACCAGTACCCAATACCCCAGATATTATTCTAGCTCCACCTGTGGGGAAGGAATTTTGGGCTAAATGGGTGCCCATGGATACCACAGTCATGGTGGCAGCCACCAAGAAGGAACTTGCCAAACAGAGTTCCTCTGTTCATCCCCCTAACAGGGAGTCTAGAGCAATGGACAGGTTTGGGAATTGTGTCTACACTTCAGTGACCTTTGGTCTTAGGTTACTGAACTATTTGGCACATTTTACTAGGTTGCAAAAGGATTTAATCAGAGAACTTTCAGCTTCTTTTTCAGTGACCTTTTCTTCAGAGTCTGAATCATCCGTGGCTTCTCAGCTGGCTACACCCCCAATCTATCTCAAATTCATCCATAAGGCTTATTTTGCATGCAGCCAAAGGCACCTCAAGGCAGCAGGTTCAGGCATGTCCATTAGGAGGCATGCCTGGATGTGCTTATGTGATTTTGCATAGTCCTTTAAGTCCTTGTTCATCAATGCTCCTTTTGACGGCACTTCTTTGTTTAGCCCCAAAGTGAAGAACACATTATCTAGGTATGAGAAGGATGAAAAGACCCTCTCTGCCATGGGAGAATGTTTTTCAACCCCTCAAAGATCCTTTTCTGTTAATCAGTGAGGTGGTTGGAAGATGTGATTCAGGAATTACCAGGGTCCTTTCCAGGATACATGTGGAGAAAATTCCCCTGGGGGGGCAGAGGGGGGAACTCAAATGGATGACAATGCCCCCACGGTAGAGGAGACCCGCAAAACCAGGGGTCCAGAGATTCTTTCTCTGACAGACCCTACCAGTGCTACTGAAAGGAGGCCCAATTGGCCACTGCTGGAGGCAACTGGTGGTCGACTATCCCGGCACCAGAGAGCCGGGCTAGATATAACAAAAGATACTCAGGTACAGGGTATTATTTTGAGAGGTTATATAATACCCTTTTCCCTTCCACTCCTAGCTCTACAAAAAATTCACGATATTCCATCCAGTCAGAGGAAAGAAGCAGCAATACAAATACAAAAGCTGCTAGAAAAAAAGAGTCATACAACAGGTCCGCCAGACCAGATAGAATCTGAAACTTACTCAAGATTCTTTTTAGTGCCAAAGAAAACAGGAGACGGGAGACCAATTTTGGATCTCAGCAACCTGAACAAGTCAGTTCAACACATGAAGTTTTGGATGGTCAGGGTTCAGTTCATTCTGCCTTTTCTAGGCAAGGACAACTGGATGTGCTCAACAGACCTTCAGGGTGTGAACTATCACATAAAGATAAACAACAATCCAGAAGGTATTTACACGTCCGGCTGGGAGCCAGTCACTACCAATTCAGAGCTCTGCCCTTTGGCCTCACCACAGCCTGCAGGGTGTTTACCAAATGCATGGCAGTAGTAGCAGGTCACTTGAGACTGCAGGGATTCCAGGTGTTGCCATATTTAGAAGACTGGCTCATTACCGCCGTGACCAGGCATCTGGTAATAAGGGCAAGTAATCAGGTACTTCAGATTTGCTGTCATCTGGGAATAACCATACATTATAACAAGTCTCGCAACCAACTCAAAATGTATAATTCATGAAGCAGTTTTCAACACGAGGTCAGTGACAGCTTCTGTTTCTGTCTCAAGAGTACAGACTATCAGATTACAGGTCAGAAAAATAATTTGCAGTACCAAGATCTCAGCCCGCTTGGTCCTTCAGGCTGTAGGATCAATGTCAGTGTCAATAACCTCAGTACGTCTAGCCAGAGTTTGGTAAAAACTCTGTACCCATGAACTACCACATAGCTACTTAATGGTGAAAATGTGATAAGAGACCTTGGGACCCAGGTGGACAGTAGTCTCTCCTTTGATAATCACATCTCCACAGTGGTCAGGAAATCCTTCTAGTGGCTCACCTCATCACAAAAGGTTTCTCATCCAGAAAAAAAGAGGTCATTGTTCCACTCTACTCATCACTCATTAGACCCATTATAGAGTACAACACTCCTTTTGGTATGTACCTCACAAGACATCTACAACAACTGGAAAGGCCACAGAAATACCTCACAAAGAGGATTACTGGCCTCAAACAGATGCCCTACGCAGACCATCTCAAAAAAATCCAGCTTTACTCCGTCGCATATCGCCTACTCAGAGGCGATCTCTGCCTAACATACAAAGCTATGTCAAACCCAGAGCTGTTGGACATGCTCCACTTAAAGAAATCCCAATCCCTCCGAGCTACATGCTCTAGGGACCTAAACCTTATCACCACAATAAATAGAACATGCTGGAGTGATAGATTCCTGTGCCAGAGACTTCCCATACTCTGGAACAGACTACCTATAGGTTCATAGGTTCATAGGTTCATACTAGGCTATCTGCCCTAGGGAATTTATAAGCCTAGCCAGAGTATGTTTGGCTTTAGCCACCCATTTTAAATTAATTTTGCTATGCCCTTTTTCGAGGTTAGTATACCGTGCCTCTGTCTAGCAGTGACACAGAAGTGATACCCGGGGTAAACCTATGATCTCCCATCCACTCATCAAGATTCCTCTTGAAGAGAGTCAATGAGGGACTCTGCCTAACCTGGACTGGGATTTTATTCCATAGTGAAGGGAGCCTCTGGGTTATGAATCTGTCCCTCCAGCATGTCCTATTTATTTCAGTGCTGAGGTTCAAGTCTCTCGAGCGTGTAGCTCAGTGGGATTTGGATTTTTTGAGGTGCAGCATGTCCCTTAATTCCGGGTTGGACATGGCCTTATACGTCAGGCACAGGTCACCTCTGAGCAGACGGTATGCCACTGAGTAGAGCTGGAGTTTCTTTAACCGGGCAGCATATGGCATCTGTTTGAGCCCTTTGATCCTCTTGGTGAGGTACTTTTGGGGTCTTTCCAGTTGCTGCAGGTGTTTGGTAAGGTACATCCCAAAAGAGACATTGTACTCGATTATGGGCCTGATGAGGGATGAGTAAAGAGGCACGATGACCTCCCCTAATCTAGATGTGAATCCCTTCATGATTAGGTGGGCTATATAAAATGTTTTTCTAACCACTTTGGCCACGTGGTTGTCAAATGAGAGATTGCTGTCAACTTGGGTCCCCAGGTCCCTAATTACTTCTTCTGTACTTAATGGATTACCACTTGTGTGGTAATTTGTGGGCACTTTGTTTTTGCCAAAGGGGATGACTATACACTTTTTGGCGTTTAGCTTGAGGCCATGGCTCTGGCACCAGTTGTCTGTTTCTATGAGGCCCTTTTGGAGGATGCTTGTGTCGGCTGGAGAGTCGATTATGGCGCAGTCATCTGCGAACTTGGTCAGCCACAGTCCTTCCGTGTTGGCCTGTACCTCCGAGAAATATATACCAAACAAGAGAGGTCCCAGGACTGAGCCTTGTAGGACGCCACTTGTAACTGGTTTGGTGTCTGACACGGCTCCAGCAATTCTAACCATGTGGGTTCTGTCCTTGAGCCAGTTTGCAACCCATCTAGTGACATAGGGGTTTATATTTAAGCTGGTGAGCTTATCTATAATGCCCGAGTGGGGTATTGTATCGAAGGCTTTTGCGAGGTCCAGATTGGCTGTGTGGACCACCTTCCCTTCGTCAATGGCCTTGGTGACTGTTTCAAAGAGGTCAACCAGGTTTAAGTGGCAGGATCTGCCCTTAACAAAGTCGAACTGGGTAGGATCCAGTGTCTGTAGGTCCCCAATATCTTTATTTATGAGGTCCATGATGATCCTTTCCATAGCTTTGCAGACCAAGCTAGTCAGGCTTATGGGGTGATAGTTTCCAGGGTCCGTTGAGGCACCACCTTTGTGGAGAGGGACCACTGTTGCTGTACGCCACTCTTTGGGTACATATCCTGTAGTAAGGCTGAGACTGAACAGTAGTTTTATGTTTGGGTTTAGCTCTTCATGGAGTTCATGTAGGACGCAGCCTGGGACACCGTCTCCCATTGATGCTGTGCTTTTTGCTTTGGAGAGGGCGGCTCCCACCTGAGCATCTGAGATGTCAGGGGCAGCACTCTGCTGGGATAGATATTTGCCCTTTTGGTGGGGAGAAGTTTGTGCTGAACCTGTCAGCTAGGATGTTGGCAATGTCTGTGGGATCAGTGTATTTTTTGTCATTTTGGACTAATTCTGAGCATATCTGGGAATTCCCACCCAGGTTCCTAACATAACCAAAGAAAGCCTTGTGATTATCCTTAGTGTCCTGTGCAATTTTTCTCTCGAAGCTGGCCTTTGACGATTTTATGAGTGCCCTTAGTTTTTTGCTAATACTGATCAGAGATGCCTTCCCTTTTTGGGATTTTGCTCTATCATGTAGTAGCTTCCTCCTTCTATTGTATAGTTTGTTTATGGCTGGGGTCCACCAGACAGGTCGTCTGCCTTTGGAGGATTGGGTCTTGGTTTTATTTGGGATTGCATGATCCATGCATTCCTGAAGGTGTTCATAGAATGCATCTATAAAGGATTCTGTGGTCTGGGCCGTATTTTCCACAGGCTCGGGGGCTTTGAAGGATTCCACCTCGGTTTTGAGGAGTGTGAAATTTGCTTTAGAGAAGTTTTTCACTGTGGTTTTTTGGGCAGGGGGTGGGGTCGGGATGTGACTATCCAGTGAGATCAGTTTATGGTCTGATCTTACCAGTGAGGGATACACTTCTGGTCTGGAGCATAGAGTCCCCATGTTGGTGATGATCAGGTCCAGTATGTTTTCCCCTCTTGTGGGAGTGGTAACAAGTTGTTCCATAGCATTTGAGTTTATGAATTCTAGGAACCTTTGGGCAAGGGTGTTGGAGCTAGAGTAATGCTCCCAATCTATGTTTGGGTAGTTGAAGTCCCAATATAATGGTGTTGGAGTGACCTTCATATTTTCCAGTGTTCTCAGGAAGGCAGTGGAGTTCCTGGGTTTGGGAGGGTGGTCTGTAGCAGGCTATAAACTGGAAGGCAGTTTTACCCACTGTTAGTTGCACATGGATAGTCTCTGATGCTTCGTGCTTTGCCACCAACCTGGAGGTGTGGGTATCTTTGATGAATATCGATACTCCCCCTCCTTTTGTGGTTCGGTCCAAGTTTTGGGGCGAAAAGCATGGTATGAGGTATAACCTGGTAGTGCTGGGGTGCTCTGGGGAGCCCTGAACCAGGTTTCTGTTACTGCACAGATATCGATGTTCTCCATGCTAAGGAGAGTTTCGAGTGCATGCATCTTGAGGTTTAGACTTCTGGCATTGAGTAGCATTACTCTTAGTTTCTTATCCCTTGTGATACCTATGGAGGTGGGTTTGTCTTTTGAGCCTTGCCTAAAAAAGGCACTATGGGGGTAGCAAGAGCCTTTGCCAATATCCAAAAGCCCAGGGGTGACAGGTGCAAGCCGTCCCTAGCAAAGCATTGTGGATTGTTGTGCATATCATCCCAAGCTGACAGGCATTGGATCCCCTTTGAATGACACCAATTGTTGAAATTGATCATCTTGTCTTCATATTGTGGCATCATTCTTGGTGAGGGTAAGATGCTACTCAAGGTCAGGGTCATACCAGCCTGGGCTACATGCTCAGAGAGCTCCTCTATGTCTTTTTTCATGTAGTCCAGGGAGGTATGTCTCAGGTCATTCACACCAGCATGGACAATGACTGAGTCATATTTGTACTTGCCTTGGAGTGACCTGAGTGCTTGTGTTATGTGGCAGATCCTAGCGCCAGATAGGCTGCTCACCGTGACCTTCTCCTTGTTCAGCCTGGTGAGCGGGACGTCAGTGTGCCTGACGATAGAGTCACCTATTAGAAGTGTATCAGGTGTGTTGTTTAGCCTTAAGGGCTGTGACTGTTCGGCACACTGGCTTTGTGAGATATGTGTTGCACGTGTTTTGTTTTGGGGTAGCGGTTGCTTGGGTGTCTGCTTTGGAGGTCTCTGCTGCTTAGGCAGATCTTTATTTTAGAGCCTCCGAGTATGTTTTTGTGTGATTATGTGTTTGGTTTGCTGTCGTGGTAGGTCTATGTGAGACTGGAATTGTAGTGAATGTGGTTTCCTTCTCCTCCTGACTGGTTATGCCAGTACTGAGTTGAGAGAGCTTAGCCACCAGTTTGGCTATATGGTTGCATCTCTCACATGTGTTGGAATTTGTTGGGAGGAGGAGAGGGTTGTCTGTGTACATGAGGCAGTTGTAACATTGCCTCAAGATTCCCATATTCACCAGCTGGACCGGAGAGGAGATTGACAACTGACCTTTGGACATGCTAGAATAATATTGGGAATTCCTTTATAATTGAAAACAAGGGCCAATGGGGAGCGAGGGTGTAGTGCTTTTAATTTTTAGTGCTGACTTATAATTGCTTTAGTGAGCAAGTGCCAGATAACAAGTGCAATGTGTTACAGGTAACTTAAATGCAAAAACGACAAACAGTAACTTTCTATAAAGTGAAGCAAGGAAATAAGTACAGTAAGCAATGCAGATATCACTAGGGATCCACAGAAGTGCTGAGAAGCCACATTTTAGGTGGAATTAGCGTTCCAGGGAAATAACAAGCATACAAACAAAGCTAGATTCAGCAGGCCTGGATCTAGTCTATGTTACAGCAAACAAGGTGTACCAATTTCAGTAAGATACAGTTCAAATATTCAGACACTATAAACCTTTAACCAGAAATTCCCAGCTCAGAAGGGCAGAGATTTATCTATGTCAAACAGAGCTCCTCATTAGCACTCTTCAAGAAAAATCTTGATGATTGGATGGGAGATAGGAAATTCACCCCGGGGATCACTTCTGTGGCTCTGCTCGACAGGGGCACAGGAAAATTATTTTCTTGGGTGGCGAAAGCCAGGGTACATTTTTGGCTAGGCTTATATAGGCCCTAGGGCCAATAGCCTAGTACCCTCCTATGAGCCTATGAGAATCTTCAATAGATGTTAGCAACACAGTGGTGGATTCTTTACCAACTCATGTGAGCACAAATAGAAATTACTCAGGTATGTAGGAGACCTCCAGTGGTGGATTCAATCAGATCATGTTCCACAAGGTTGTCCATTCATTCTCCCTCAGCCCAAGGCCATAGTACCATGGATGCTTCCTAGTAGAGGGGGGCACTTTCTGAGGAATATAGTCCAAGGTACTTGATCCCCAAAGACACAAACTTGCATATAAATGTCCTAGAAATGAGAGCAGTGCTGTTAAAGTTGCACGCCCTCCAGAATGCTCTCCCTTCAGGGACAATTGCTGTTCAAACAGACAATATGTCAGTAGTTTGGTACATCAAGGAGGGATCAAATTGTACCCCTTGTGTCGAGAAGCACCGAGTGTGGGAATGGGTGATCTCATCCATCTGTTTTCCCATAGCAATGCACATTCTGGGTAAGTCCAGTGTGCAGACAAATTTAGCAGGTCCATTCTTCTATCTCATGAGTGGTCTCTCAACAAGAAAGTGGCAGAAATGATCTTTTGTTGATGGGGCCAGTCTTGCTGCAGTTTTTTTGCTTCTCCCCTAAACAACAAATGCAGCAGCTACTTTACCCTAATTACCCCCTTTGGGGAAATCACCGAGGGATACTCTACTTCATGATTGGACTCCTGGTCTGTTTTACATCTACCTGCTGATTCCATTAATTCTGCAATTTCTGTAGAAAGCTGTCAGGTAGAGGAGCAAAGTCATGTTCATTGCACATTACTGGCCTCGGCAGATTTGGTTTCCCTTTCTATGGCCTCATCTATTTTACCAACCTTGGTTTCTGGTTCTGATTCCAGACCTCCTGTCTCACCCTACAGGCATGATTCACCCAAATATCTAAACCTCAAGCTTACAGCCTGGTTTCTCCAATTCCATTAATAGCCAGACAACCAATGCTCTCTTCCCCTGCCTGCCATATCCTTTTATCTTTCTGTAAACCTTTGACATGAAAACTCTATACAAGTTAATGGAGAAGATTTGTTTACTGGGCACAATTGTGACGCCCGTGCCCTGGATCAACAATCAAGAAGCCTCAATCCTCACCACTAACACCAGGGAGGGTGTCTCATATATGAGGAAAGGATAACGAATACACACAGTAAAGTGCAATTTCCCTTAAGAGCACACAGAGATCACCGTCAGTCCGAGGCTGATTGCTCCCTTGCTTCCCGGGTCCCCAATAAGACTCCCCACTGGCACAGCTATAGGGTCCAGATCTCAGCCTAGCTGGGCAAGCTAAAATCTCCAGCACCCTCTCTGTCCAGCCAGTACTTCGTGTCCCTGCCCAAGTAGCTGACACACACACACTTTGAGATAAGAGGTTATACAACCACACAGACACTTCTGGGGAAGGCTGGCACAGGTTCTCCAGCTGTGCCCCTTTTATACAGACTATACAGTAGTAATTACTACCACCACCCATCTAATACTTATCAGCTACTCAAAGGCCCTTAAAAGGGTGTCGAATTATTACTGTGCAATATTAATATCCAATTGGTAGTATAGCCCAGGGCTAAAGCTATTAGAGTGACCTGGACAGTAAACTCTATAAATATGCAATGTACTCTAGAGCTTAACATATCTCTACATAAACCAGCCACAGTTAAAAGGTTATAAAATATTTAATAATTAATTAAAACCACAAGACAATACTTTCTGCTATACAGTGCTAGTCAAACGTTCAGAGATCACACAGAAATACTTAAAATAAATCAGTAGTACAGTTCTGACATCACAGAAAAACTCTTAGTCTAATCTTTTTAATTTTCTAGCTATTGCCAAAAGAAAACACACTTCTAAAATAACTTACTTACATAGAGCACAAGGCAGTGCTGAGTGTTGGATGTTCAGAGAAAAATGCTTGATAATCTCTGGTTCTCACTGTTTAAATTGAAACTGCAGTTCTGCTAAATATTACATCATCTTTTACACCTTCCTGGTGTTCCCAGGCTACACATTAACTACATTTACATTCTTAACATCTCACTTTTGTTATCTTGCAGCTGGTCAGGAACAGAGCAATAAAAATACATTTGCATGTTTAAATCTAGCAATTTAACTCTTGGTTAGAACAATAGAAAGAATTTCTTCATCTAGACTTTTCGGCACCACTGCCTATTTCAAAGGATCACCACATGCTTTTACTGGGTCAGTAGAGAGCACTGTTGCCACATTTTTGTAACAGCATTTCTTTACATTTAAGACAACAAGCCTGTTTACAAATGCTAGAATTATGTATAAAATTCTATCTGGCTAGGCTGGCAGCCTTCACCCATCTCTACCAGTCTTCACACCCCCCCCAGAGAATTTAAGCTAGTTTTTCAAGTGACCCTTGAGAAACACCGCTTGAAAGGGGTCAGGTCTATCTGAGTATACCTACCCCATTCTCTGACTTGAGAGCCCATCTACATTGGCATTGCCACTCCCACTGCGGTGCTGCACTAACATATCATATGCTTGCAACCCCAGGCTCCATCTTAGCAATTTGGCATTTTGCTGACTGGCTCTGTTTAACCATGTTAGGGGGTTGTGATCTGTCATAACAGTGAATTTCCTTCCATACAGATAAGGCTGAAGTTTCTGCAGTGCCCACAATATGGCTAGACATTCCTTTTCTACAGCTGCATAGCATTCCTCCCTGGGTTGGAGCCTATGACTGAGATAAACCACTGGGTGCTCTTCCCCCTCTGAAGAAATCTGGCTAAGTACAGACCCCATCCCATGGTTTGAAGCATCCACATGCACAACAAATTATTTGCTGTAATCTGGACTGGCTAACACAGGGGGTCCTCCCAAAGCTACTTTAAGCTTCTAGAATGTCTGTTTACATGCTGGGGACCACACTACCTTATCTGGCCTGTTCTTCCTTGTTAGGTCTGTGAAGGGAGCAGCTATGGTACTATAACTGGGGATGAACTTTCTGTAGTACCTTGCTGTCCCTAAAAATGCCTTCACCTGCTTTTTAGTAACAGGTGCAGGCTATGCCTGAATGGCTTCTACTTTGGCAGGTTCTGGCCTTATCTTACCACTCCCCACTCTATGTCCTAGGTAGGAGACCTCTGCTATACCCACCTGAAATTTGCTCGGCTTAATGGTCAACCCTGCCCTCTGTAGTCTGCCCAACACCTCCATGACATGCTGAAGGTGCTCTAGCCAGGAATGGCTGTAGATGGCAATATTATCTATGTAAGCAAGGGAAAACCGTCCTGGTCCTGCTAGGATATTATCTACCAGTTTCTGGAAAGTCGCTATAGCATTCTTCATCCCAAAGGGCATCTTTGTGAACTCATACAAGCCAAAAGAAGTCACAAAGGCTGACTTCTCTCTAGCAATGGGAGTCAAGGGCACCTGCCAGTAACCCTTGGTAAGATCAATGGTTGTACGATACTTAGCCCCACCCAGCTGCTGTAGGGCCTCATCTGTCCTAGACATGGGGTAAGCATCTGACTCTGTGTGACTATTTAATTTCCTGTAGTCCACATAGAACCTAGTGCTGCCATCCTTCTTTGGCACCAGCAGCACTTGGGAGGCCCAGGGACTGTTGGACTCTTGAATCACCCCTAGTTCCAACATCTCCTGTACCTCTTTCCTCAGAGTCTGTCGGACTCTCTCAGGCACCCTATAAGGGGCCTGCCTAATAGTTCTTTGGGGTCCTGTATCCATCTGGTGCTGCACTAGGGGGGTGCACCCTGGTTTCCCAGTAAACATGTCCCCAAATTCCTGCAACACTGGTCAGATTTCTCGAACCTGGGTAGGAGATAGCTGCTGGGACATTGCTACCTTTTCCACTGAGGTGTCAGCTCGAACCTCACTGAGGAGATCAGTCCCCATATCTCCCTCAGACTCCTCCTGCAATCCACTGCAAATGCTCAGCACAAGGGCCTCCCTATCATGGTAAGGTTTCATTATGTTAACATGGTACAGTTTGTGCCCCTGCCATCTGCCTAGCAGTTCCACAATGTAGTTAACATCACTTACCTTTCTTACCACCTTGTAGGGTCCCTCCCAAGCTGATTGCAGCTTGTTGTGTCTGACAGGAATGAGAACCATTACCTGTTGCCCCACAGCATACTGTCTAGCTCGAGCATTCCTGTCATACCACACCTTTTTATGTTGTTGGGCTTCTGCCAAGTTCTCCTGGGCCAAGCCCATAAGTTCCTTGAACCTTGTCCTGAGGTTTAGGACGTGTGCCACAACAGAGTCCTTGTGAGACTCACACTCACCTTTTCACTCATCTCGAATTAAATCTAGAGGTCCCCTCACCCTATGCCCATACAGCAACTCAAAGGGTGAAAAACCTGTGAATTCCTGGGGGAACTTCTCTGTAAGCAAACAACAGATGGGGCAAATATTTGTCCCACTTTCTCTTAAACTGATCTGCAAATTCCCGTAGCATGGGCTTGATTGTAGAGTCTAACCTCTCAACAAGACCATTAGTCTGGGGATGGTAGGGGGTGGTCTTCATGTGCTTCACTCCACAGGACTTCCACAGACAAGCCAGCAGGTCTGACATGAAATTGGCACCTCGGTCAGTCAGTATTTCTTTTGGGAAACCTACCCTGCTGAAAATCTGTAACAATGCATTTGCCACCTTCTCTGCCTCAATGGAGGACAAAACCACTGCCTCAGGGTATTGTGTAGCATAATCCATTACCACTAGGATATACCTGTTCCCTGTGGATCTTGGGGTACTCAGAGGACCCACAATATCCATAGCTACCCTCTGAAATGGCACCTCAGTCACAGGCAAAGGCATAAAAGGAGCTCTCACCTCGTCTTCTGCCTTGCCTACTTTTTGGCACTGCTCACCGGTCCTGCAGTGCCCTGTTAAATCTCTGGAAATTCCTGGTCAATAGAAGTTCTGCATAATACACCTCTTTGTACGTTTTATGCAAATATGACCTGCAAAGGGAATATCATGGGCTATGGCTAGAAGCGCCAGATGGTAGGCTCTAGACACTACCAAGTGCTGTACCATCTCACCTTTTAGCCCTCCCTGAGGGGTCCACTCTCCATATAGTAACCCTTTGTCCCAGTATACAGCTTCCCCCTTTCCTTGAGAATCAGGTGCCTCCCTAGCTACCTGCCTCAGGCCTTGCAGTGTAGGATTTGAGAGCTGAGCCTGTCTCAACTCTGTCCTTGTAACCCTTCCCAGCTCCCCTTTAAAAGGAAGTCTGGCATCCTCTGACAGTGGTGCCTCACTGTCAGCCTGGGTACTACTACTAACCTCTACCTTTGCAGTCACTTTGTCCCGGGGACCATCAGTACCCCCCAAGCAACTGTGGCTCACCTTCAGTCTCACTGCTACATTGTAGCTCCCTCCGTGAAGTAACCACCTCATCAGTCCTGGCTTTAAGTATGCAGTCTGTCTGGGTCTCCCCCAGGCTACCAGACCCACATGCTTGTCTCCTAGCCTGACTGCATGTAACTACATAAGCATCTGGTACTGCTTCATCCAAATCCTTCCCTCTCATGACATCTGCAAGATGGTAGTTTAGTACCCCTGTTGTCTCAAGACAACCTACTATTGGCATTTTGTCTTTCCCACTTACTGGCTCCCTCACCTTTGGTTCCCCACCTTGCCTACATGACACCTGTATGCTACATGGCCCCATTGGTTGCATTCGAAACATTTAACCTTAGGTCCTAGACGTGTACCTGAACTAGTGGCTTCCCCTGCTACTGGCAGATTCTGTTGTGGCAGTCTGTGCTGCCCACCATGGGTTCCTTTAGACACATAAGCAGTACTGGGGGTCCCCTTCTGGTGCAGGGCTGCCCTACTTGCCAGGTATAGGTCTTCCTTCTTCTCCAACTCATCTGAAGTAGCACATTGTCTATCAGTTAACCAGATCCTCATGTCCTCAGGCAAAGTGCTAAGGGTTTGTTCCCTCACCAAAAGGTCTGCCACCCCTTCAGATGTGGTGACCTGATATCCACTCACCCACCTATGGAAATACATGCTCATTTCAGCAACATATTCACACACACACTTTCATCTGCCTTGTATCTATGCCCACGAAACGTTTTCCTATACGTTTCAGGTGTTAGCTTAAACAGTTGTAAAAGACATTTCTTTACAGCGGTATAATCAAAACATGCAACGTCAGACATTTTAGCTAATGCAGTTACAGCTTTACCATGGTGTAAGGGGGTCAGGAACTGTACCCAGATCCCTTGGTCAACTTCATACTGTTTATACAGCCTCTCAAACATATGAATGAAACTATCAAAATTATCCCTCTCTTTAAACTGCAGAAGAAATTTACTGACCTTTTGTGCTTCTGGGGTCCAGTTACTCCCTTCCCCATTATCTCCATGACTCTGGCGAAGAGTCAGCATCTCCTTCTCATGCTTTCTCTGCCTCTCTTGTTCCTCAGCTTGCAGACGTAACAGTTACTCATTCTCCTCAGCCCACAAACATCTCAGTCTCTCATTTGCTTCTAATTCTACATGCCTGGCCTCCAACTCAAGTCTCTTTAGCTCCAGTTGGATTTTTATGTCCACTGCAGAGAGGTTGAGCTGTCCATTCACCAAGGGAATTATATCTCCCCTGCCAGTCTGATTGTCCTCCTGGTTGCTGTTTTCTGATGCAGCTGTAACCAAGGCTGCAATCATCTCTGCCTTTGTCAGGTTTCCATGCACAGGTCCCCTAGCTTGGCACATCTCCGCCAGCTGGCTCCTTGTCAGCTTTCCATACGCCTCTGCTGACATGCTGCCTGCTCACACTGACTAACTAAGCTAACAAAAGAAATAAAACAATTGTGATCTGAACTTGGAGTATTCACTGCATGGCTGTTTTAGAGTGCAAAACACCTTCAAAGCTCACTGTAAACAACCTACAGGATTCACTCTACCCACACTACTACGAGCCAGTTAGTATTTGCCAACTAATTAATATGTGATGTGGATATCCCACCGCTGCCAAACACAAATGTGAGGATATCCCAACCACTGCCACCAATTAATATGTGATGCCCGTGCCGTGGCCCAGCAATCAAGGAGCCTCAGTCTTCATTACTCACACCAGAGAGGTTGTCTCATATATGAGGAAAGGATAACAAATACACACAGTAAAGTGCAATTTCCCTTACGAGCACACAGAGATCACAGTCAGTCTGGGGCTAGTCACTCCCTTGCTCCCCAGGTCCCCAATACGACTCCCCACTGGCACAGCTGTAGGGTCCAGATCTCAGCTTAGCTGGGCAAGCTAAAATCTCCAGCAACCTCTCTGTGTCCCTGCTCAAGTAGCTGACACACACACACACACACACACACACACACACACACACACACACACACACACACACACACACACACACACACTTTGAGATAAGAGGTTATACAACCACACAGACACTTCTGGGGAAGGCTGGCACAGGTTCTCCAGCTGTGCTCATTTTACTCAGACTATACGGTAGTAATTACTGCCACCACCCAGCTAATACTTATCAGCTACTCAAAGACCCTTAAAAGGGTGTCCAATTATTACTGTGCAATATTGATATCCAATTGGTAGTATAGCCCAGGGCTAAAGCTATTAGAGTGGCCTGGACAGTAAACTCTATAAATATGCAATGTACTCTAGAGCTTAACTTATCTCTACACAAACCAGCCACAGTTAAAAGGTTTTAAAATATTTAATAATAAATAATTAAAACCACAATATAATACTTTCTACTAAACAGTGCTAGTCAAAAGTGCAGAGATCACACATAAATACTTAAAATAAATCAGTAGTACAGTTCTGACATCACAGAAAAACACTTTGTCTAATCTTTCTAATTTTCGAGCAATTGCTAAAAGAAAACACACTTCTAAAATAACTTACTTACGTAGAGCATAAGGCAGTGCTGAGTGTTGGATGTTCAGACAAAAATGCTTAATAATCTCTGGTTCTCACTGTTTAAATTGAAACTGCAGTTCTGCTAAACATTACATCATCTTTTATACATTCCTGGTGTTCCCAGGCTACACATTAACTACATTTACATTCTTAACATCTCGCTTTTGTTATCTTGCAGCTGATCAGGAACAGAGAAATAAAATACATTTGCATGTTTAAATCTAGCAATTTAACTCTTGGTTAGAACAATAGAAAGAATTTCTTCATCTAGACTTTTCGGCACCACTGTCTATTTCAAAGGATCACCACATGCTTTTACTGGGTCAGTAGAGACCAGTGTTGCCACATTTTTGTAACAGCATTTCTTTACATTTAAGACAACAAGCCTGTAGGTTACATTCATATTTACAAATGCTAGAATTATGTATAAAATTCTATCTGGCTAGGCTGGCAGCCTTCACCCATCTCTACCAGTCTTTCCAACAGTAAAATCATGTTGAGCCATTTTCAGCTCCGATACATAACATCTTGTAGTTTTTAGCTTTATTCTTTAAAGAAGGAGTGATCAACTCTACCATTAAGGTTCAATTAGCAGCAATATTTAATTTTCATATTGGATTTTAAGGTTCTTCTGTGGCCTCTTCCAAACTTTGCAAAGCTTCTTGAGAGGCACTCTTCTTTTGAAACCACCATTTAAAGATCCTGGGAACCTCCACCATGGGAAATAAACTTGGTACTGTAAGCATTAATGCATTTTCTCCTTTGAACCAGCAGTTAAATGTGACCTTAAGTTTATCACATGGAAAACTGTCTTTCTAGTAGCCATTACATCAGCTAGAAGAATTTCAGAACTTCAGGCCTTGTCTTCAAAACCTCCATACTTGATTTTTCATAAGGATAGGGTTATATTACAATCCAGTGCATTCTTCCTTCCCAAGGTGGTGTCAGAATCCAGTATCAACCATTCCATAAATTTGCCTGTATTCTTTCCGAAATTTGCAAACAAAAGTGAATATATGTTGCATTTATAGGATGTTCACAGACAATTAAATTTTTATCTCCTTTAGACAAAATAAATCATTAAAACAGACCAATTGTTTGTTTCCTTTGCAGATCTGAAATTTAGTAAACCAGTCACAAAAGTAACTTTAGCAAGATGGCTGACTGATTGTATTTCTTTATGTATAACAAATTCGGTCTTACCGTAACTAAACCTGTAAGAGCCCATTCAACTAGATCCATGGCAACTTCTCTAGTATTTCTATCCAAGATTTCCATGGATGACATGTGTGCAGCAGCAACTTGGGCAAGTCCTCATAACTTTATCTCTCATTACAAATTAGATATGGTTTCAAGGGTCAAAGCATCTTTTCATTCCAATGTGCCCAAGAATATCATTCCTTAGAGTCCACCCCAGGGTTTTAGGTAGCTTGGAATTCTGTCCCAACAGTTGAGGATAGAAGAAAAATTAACAACATCAGATAAAGAAGTTATGTACTCACCATAACTTTCCATCTGTGTTGTATGTTTTCATTCTTCCTACCCACCAACCCCACATCCTTTGTTTCTACAAACTTACAAACTTCTGGAAGAGTGAGATATTATAAGGACATCACTGTCCTTTTTGATTGAGCTCCAGATATAGTTTCCTCTGTAGGACACATACATTTCTAAGGATCTTTTGATATATAAATATATATATATATATATATATATATATATATATATATATATATATATATATATATGTGTGTGTGTTAATAGATCCCACTTCTGCTAATATCAGCAAACAAGATCTGAGGTATGTTAGGGGCTGGTGCATTATGGATAAGGGAGAAGCTCAAGAGCTTTATGGTTACCAAGAGCTTTAGTAATGGCCTAGTCAGATCTGAGGTTCAGATCCGAATGCAACAGTTGAGGAAGAATGAAACTGGACAACATAGATGGAACGTTATAGTGTGTACATAACTTCTTTTTTTCACTTGACAGACATATATTGGCATTTATACCATCAGGAAGCGCATGCATTTCTTTCTTACTGAGATTCTGCCTAGATATATGGACAGTGCAGTGGTGCAATGGTAATGTTGTCACGTCACAGCAAGAGGTTCTCTGATTCGATTCTCAGCTGGGGTGCCTTCTGTGAGGAGTTTGCATGTCCACCCTGCGTTCGTGTGGGTTTTCTCTGTGTACTCTGGTTTCCTCCCATGTTACAAAGACATGCATCTGGAGAGTTTCTTCCTGGGCCTACGCTGAAAATTGGCTATGTTCCAAGTCGGACTTTCCCGGTAAATAAATGTTAAATAAAATTTTTAAAAATCCACATTTATTTTATTTAATTACTTGCTTGCAGTTTGTTAACCTTGTAAGTAGATAGTCCAAACTGATACTTATTAAAGTATGACTTAGGCCACAAGGCAAATTAAGCTTCAGATATCCATTTAAAGCAATCAATGTAATGTACACATAAAACACTATTTTAAGTACAGCTAATATTCAGAGTACACAATGAACTTGACAGGAGACAGGTTAACTAATGGGCCTTTTTGTTCAATGTGCAGTACTTTAGAGAAAGCACTGCTAAATCTTTAATGCCCAAAGATCAAATGCAGAATGACCAAAGTCAAATTATCCATTGCGGAAGTCCTGTCAGCATATATGGCTGAAAGACAGAGAAGTTGTGGACAATAATAAAGAGTTGAAGGAATTTATTTGTGAGAGAAAGAGTTGATTCTCCTCATGGGATGAGGTGGATTGGGATTATCTGATTTGAAGGGGTACTTCAGAACTACGCAGTTAAGGGTCAGATACATAGCATGTGTAGAAGGTCATAAATCAAAGTGGAAAGGGATGTTGATAAAACTGGGGAGGGGGTCAAGAAATGAGGAGATGGCAGGATTTTGGATGCATGTCTCTAAAGAGCATAACAACCATACAGAATATTATGTTTGTGAAGTAGCAGAAAGTATTCTAAGAACAACCAAAACAGGAAAGAAGAAAGAAGATTTTGCTGATAGGAATGATTACAGTTATGGGGTGCAGAAAATAGATAAGAGGGGTTGGAGTTTGCTGGAAAAAAATTAACAAAGGAAGCAAGGTATTGTGAGCAAATAACTAGAGAGGGAAAGGTAATAGAGTGAGATGAGTCCAAGCAGAGATGGATCAAGGTCAAATGGGACCCTAGGCAGGATAATGGATCAGCCCCCCCCCCCGCAGCCATTCCATTGTCCTATTACTTAGCCATTTCTCCCCAGTTACCATACTCACTTTTCAGATCTCTCAGTGTGCATACTATTTTTTGTTTTACTTCTACAGTGATTATTTGGATTTAATTTAAACTTTTATTTCAATTTTTATATCACAAACACTGATAGATATTTACTAAACAATGCAATACAGTCTCACAATGAAAACAGACTTAGTATTACAACTTCTCTGTCCCTGAAACTCACATTAATTGAAACAGCATTGAAACCCACATTCAAGAAAATGCATCTGGCCAGTGGCGGATAAAGTTTCCCCTTTTGGTTGTTTTCAAATCTTTGGCCCCATTGCAGACATTTTAAGGACCATGCATACACGGAAGTGTTCTTTGATTCACATTCCTGATTGTATTAAATTATATTCCTTGTATAATATAGCTCTGGTGTGTTTTAAATTTATAGTTTTGAACATTTTTCCAGTAAGCAATGAAATAAAATGTATGAACCAATAATGACAATTTAGAACATTTCAGCTATTAAAGTCTACTCAAATTTCTGTCATTACAAACCACCAATATCAGTGTGTGCAATCTCTGCAGAAGTAAAAGTCATTTGAATAATTCCACATTAAAGAGATCTGTAGCTAATGAAGAGGTTGCTGCTAGCAAACGATTTTATACTTCAGTGTTTCATCTACAAATTAAGTGCCTGCTGCCCTTGAAGAATAAATTGCCCGAGTTACATCAAAAAATGATAAGCTGGTAAAATTGCAATAGGAAATGGATGGCAAACTGACAACAGGTTGACAGTTACTAGACATTAGATCCAAAGGAGGACATACTCAGGACTGCAGCACACCACCCCATGTAAAGTACAGCACAGTATCAACAATCCATCTACACACTGTGGAAGTAGAACTCACAACTTTCTGCATCAAAAGGCAAGGATGTTACCTATTGTGCTACTAACAATGCTTTTAAATCTGTTAGCACAATAGTCATACTATTTACTAAACAACAGTTGCACATTATAAATAGACTTAACATGAGCAGCAGTAATCTTAAAGCTCACAGTTCACACTTTTGAAATATTAGCACTATTAACCAGAAACATTGACAGAATAAGATAACATGAATTACTATACAGCTTCTGAAGTAAACAAAGTCTATAACTGTAACTATTGTCATTATTTATCAAGTACAATTCACTCCCTTTTCTCCAAGAGTCACATGTTTTAAGAGGGATTAAGAGGGACAGAGCCAAAATTTGAGTCAAAAACAAAGGACAATTGAGAGGTAGCCACTTGACAATGAACTGCTTGAAAATGCACCTGAAACTAATAGCTTGGTGACTGGGGTAGATTAGGCTTGTTTCCTGTAACTAAGGTACAGGGTTTGAGCCTGAGCTAACTACCTGCTGTCTCTACATGGGGCATTTCACACACATACACACACACACACACACACACACACACACACACACACACACACACACACAAGCATGCGCGCACACACCTTACTTTGCCAAAGAAGAATCCAGTCCATTCATTGTGGAAGCAGCAGTAGATGCACAGATGTGTGCAACTGGAAGCAGAAGGCATTCTTAAAGAAGAATGCCTTTAAAAACAAAAAATGCATTTTTTTCTTAATAAGTAAACATGGCAGTCTGTCAGCAAGCAGGCTCGCTCCCAGCTAATGTGGGCCCCCTCATAGCCAGTGGGTCCTAGGCAAGTGCCTTGGTCACGTAGTGCTGGATCTGGCTCTGAGTCCAAGCATAATTTGGACTGCAGGTTGCAGACTGCCTTCCCTAACAGGAATTGTAACCAGAGTATAGACAGGGAGGAAGATTTAAGGGAGTGCTAAGTGAAAGCCCAGCTGTGGCACAGTTTTTAGCTGAGCGTAGAACAGGAGCTGCTGTTAGAAAAGGGGGTAATTATAAGGTATGTAAAATGCTGCATGATAGCTTTTAAGAATCAGTCAGAGAAGGTTAGAAATGATTGGGAAGAGAGAGAGAGAGAGAGAGAGAGAGAGTGGAAAGCAATTTACGGAGGAACAGTGCAAGAACATATGTATGTGTTTAAGTATGCAACAAAGTCCAAGTTTAGTATTCTTGCTTGTAAGTGTTTGCATAGATATTTCATAACCCAAGCAGAATTCAGAACATTTTTCCTTAGATAGATAACAGATATCAGAGCTGTCATGGTAAAGAGAGAAAACTGGGAACATGTTTCTGGGAGGAAATCAAGTTGACAGACTTTAAAACTTCTCTATAGATTACTTTGTCAGAAATTGTGGAAGAGGAAAGTGTAACAAAGGAAATGATTATTTTGAACTGGAGCGTAAGATCTGAATTGCCCAGACATAGTATGACTTTACTAAGCTTAATGCTGTTAGCTGTCAAAAAACAGTTACTAGAAAATAGAAATCAGAATTTTAACCCATGTAAATAAGTAGAGAATACTGTAAAGGAGAGAAAAGAAATGGAAGTGGGAATCTTTATAAAAGAGAAGGAGCAAATTACATAGAAATAAATGAAATTTGTGGGAACAATACATGCAGAATAATGTTCACAAAGAGTGAAATTTAAGGGAAGGCAGGAATCAAGCAATTTATGTAATGCCTGAGTGAGTAATAATTGTTAAAAAGAAATACATATGTATAATACATGAAAATAATGAAACTCTCTCCATTGATTGTATCTCTACCTATGTCATTGTTTAAAATGTGATGAAGTAATGATGTTTAGAAATATACTGAAACACTATGGAGCCAGCTTCAGGAAAGACTGCAGCATCATGGTACATGAATTTGCACAATAAGCAGCCTCGCTCAGTATGTATGTGATTCAGGAAAAACAAGCTACACGAAGTGGCTATGCCAAGCAGCACAATCTAGCGCTGTAAATGTTAATGACTGGACAATAATATGATAATGAGCAACATTACTAAAATGAGCATCTCTGTGTATGCTAATGAGACAAAATAAGATGGCAGCGTGATTCAAAAATGTATAAATTTTGCACAATTGAGCTACATCTACTGTATATATGAACCCATATGAATGCTCATGTTTGGATTGAATGAATCTTTAAACAATAATGGAAAGTGTAGAAAACAGACTGTACAACCAAAACTGTATTCCAAACAAAACGGTCGACCAGCGAAACAGGAGTGAATGTCCAAAAAAAAGTTTATTAATAAAGATATCACAAGCGCTTTCACCCTAACTCAATTGTAGGGCTTTTTCAAGTGCAAGAACAGTAAATGTATCAGTTAACTGTCATAAATACCCCATTTCAAAAAAGGCGCCAAAAGGTAACTTTTTCCACAAAAAATTAAAGTAAAAGCACACATTTCAAAACTCAAAACTTTTCATACTATTAACCACAAAGAAACCTAGTAAAAACCTACCAGGTTCCTACAAAATACATAAAAATAATAAATAAAAATATATAACCACACTTAGGATCAATTGGCACTTGTTCAAGTTGACAGTAGTCTTTCGTTTGACACTCATGTTGCTAAAGTAGTTAGGAAAACCTTCTATATCGCCCACCTGATCATGAAGGGATTCACATCTAGATCAAGGGAGGTCATCGTCCCCCTGTACTCATCACTCATTAGACCTATGATTGAGTACAATGCCCCGTTCGGAATGTATCTGACCAGACACCTGATGCAGCTTGAAAGGCCCCAAAAGTTCCTCACCAAAAGGATAAAGGGTCTCAAAAATATATCTTATGCTGCCCGACTGAAAGAACTCCAGCTTTATTCAGTCTCATACCGCTTGCTCAGAGGTGACCTGTGCCTGACATATAAGGCCATGTCAAACCCAGATTTGATGAATATGCTTCACCTCAAAAAATCTAGATCCCTCAGAACCACAAGGGCGGGAGACTTAAACCTTGACACTGTTATAAATAGAACGTGCTGGAGGGACAGATTCATCACCCAGAGACTCCCTATGCTGTGGAACAAAATCCCGGTACATGTGAGGCAGAGCACCTCGCTGGCCTTGTTCAAGAGGAATCTTGACCAATGGATGGGAGATCGCAGATATACCCCAGGGATTACTTCAGTGTCACTGCTTGACAGAGGCACAGAAAAATGATAGGCATAGTTTTTATTCAAACTAAAGGGGTGGTGAAAGCCACATAACTATGGGCTAAGCTTATAAATGCCCTTGGGCAGATAGCCTAGTATGAACCTATGAACCTATGAACCTATTAAAAAGATAAGTATAAAGGTATGTTAAAAAACAAAACCTAGAGTTATATAAATTAATATCCATTTAAATAATTAAAAAACCTATTACAATACAGTCTACATGTAAAATTATTTATGAATATCTCAATTTTGATGTTGTAAATTCTCTGCCTTTTTTATTAAATAAGGCTTAATAGAAATATACTCATTTAGTCCTGGGGAATGGGTGGCATTTAATCTTAATTGCCAGTAGGTCTCCCTACAACATAACCAGTTCTCCCAGTCTCCCCCCTTAGGATCAATTGGCACTTGTTCAAGAATTCCAAAATGGAAACCTGTATGTTTGGGTTCTATTTGTAGATGCTTACTTAATGCGTTATTTATATTTCCTTTTCTAATATTATATAGATGCTCATAGATACGTTTGTTCAATGCCCTCTCTGATTTCCCTACATAGAAACTTGGACAATCCCTACACAGGGCTAAGTACACAGTCTAAGACATATGCTACTGCATCTTTTTTAGACCACGCACTTAAGCACATTCCTAATGAACATGAGCATATGTTAAAGGACTCGTGGGACTTCCTACGTAGTCTAACTTTGCAACCATATGAAGGTGGTGTACTTTTTGACCATTGATGTGATCGACTTGTTTGCCTGCATTCCAACGGATGAGGGTCTAGACTATTTTTGGCTATTATTGAAAGAAAAAAAGTCTACTTTGAGTTTTGACATCGACCTTTTGGTAGAACTCATGAGGATGCTTTTGGAAAACAACTTTGTGTACTTTGAGGGAAAAATTTTGAAACAGATTAGAGGGGTAGCTATGGGGGCTGCATGCGCCCCCATTTACGCTAACCTAGTTCTCCTTCAATGGGAATTACAGTTTTTGTTCCATTCTGAATTTTGGAAAAATATAAAGTTATACCGACATTTCCTGGATGATTTGTTTATCATTTGGGAAGGACCAGTGAACACCATCCTTGACTTTCTTGAATTTTTGAATTCCACTACTGATTTCTAAAAATTTACATTCAAATTTGTTGACCAGTGTGGGATTGACTACTTGGACGTGAGGCTAGATAAAATTAATGGGGGATTGAAGTCAAGAATTCATAGAAAGAACACCTTTAGTAACTCCTATCTCCCTTATATAAGTGACCACCCTTGGAAACAAAAAAGGAGTATTGTAAAAGGCCAAATGGTTAGAGCGGCCAGAATGACTTCAGAGTGGAGTGACTTTTTAGTAGAAATAGGATTTATTTCTGAGCTGTTTTATTCAAGGGGTTATCCTGACTGGTTAATAAAGCAAGTGTCGGAAGAAATTATAAAAGGACGGGCTATAAAATACCCCCCCATTTTGGGAAAAACATTGGAGACTACAACAGTTGATATAGGGACTGGTGAACAAGCCTTTAAAAGGGCTTTAGTTTTAAAGCACAGTAACATAACTAGGGAAGTTAAAGACTTGGTCCAGAGAAACGGGAAGATGTTAAAACATAATAAGGACATAGTAAACAAAGTGGATAGCGAACCAAATTTTATTTTTAAGTCAGGAACAAATTTGAAAAAGGTTTTTGAAAGTAATAACAGGAATTCAACCCCAGATAAGGGGACTAGTAGGTGTGGTAGGTGTGGGTACTGCAAATATATTTTGGATGAAGTACCCATCACCTAAAAAGTATGGTAATAATAAGATTTATTTTAAGAAGGGTAATTGTTATACTAAAGGTATTGTGTACTTAGCCCTGTGTAGGGATTGTCCAAGTTTCTATGTAGGGAAATCAGAGAGGGCATTGAACAAACGTTTCTATGAGCATCTATATAATATTAGAAAAGGAAATATAAATAACACATTAAGTAAGCATCTACAAATAGAACCCAAACATACAGGTTTCCATTTTGGAATTCTTGAACAAGTGCCAATTGACCCTAAGGGTGGAGACTGGGAGAACTGGTTATGTTGTAGGGAGACCTACTGGCAATTAAGATTAAATGCCACCCATTCCCCAGGACTAAATGAGTATATTTCTATTAAGCCTTATTTAATAAAAAAGGCAGAGAATTTACAACATCAAAATTGAGATATTCATAAATAATTTTACAAGTAGACTGTATTGTAATAGGTTTTTTAATTATTTAAATGGATATTAATTTATATAACTCTAGGTTTGTTTTTTAACATACCTTTATACTTATCTTTTTAAAGTGTGGTTATATATTTTTATTTATTATTTTTATGTATTTTGTAGGAACCTGGTAGGTTTTTATTAGGTTTCTTTGTGGTTAATAGTATGAAAAGTTTTGAGTTTTGAAATGTGTGCTTTTACTTTAAATTTTGTGGAAAAAGTTACCTTTTGGCGCCTTTTTTGAAATGGGGTATTTATGACAGTTAACTGATACATTTACTGTTCTTGCACTTGAAAAAGCCCTACAATTGAGTTAGGGTGAAAGTGCTTGTGATATCTTTATTAATAAACTTTTTTTGGACATTCAGTCCTGTTTCGCTGGTCGACCGTTTTGTTTGGAATCTTTAAACAATGTTAAGGGTTGCTGCAGCTTTAGTAAATGTGCAACTGCAAGAAACTGTTTTTGCTGCTGTCTTGTCCAGCAGTATGCAACATCATCCCTGGAGATGCAGGGTCATAATACTGCAGTTAACATTTCCATGTCAATAGGGACATCATTTAAGAAACTGTGGTCATGTGTCAGCCTCATCTGCAATCCCATGGGAGTTATGAAGTACCAATCCCAGTGTATACTAAGGTATATGTGCCTCTATGTATATTAGCTACAGGGACCTTTCAGTGACCTGTTGTGGGCATACTAGGGATATCTCAGGCATCTGCTTCAAGAATACTCCATCAGTTTCTCGAAGGTCTGCTTTAGCATATGGGGGAGTATATTTAGTTTCCACATACCACAGAGGAGAGAGCCATTTTATAAATTGGCCCATTTTTCTGAAATACGTGGGGCCATATACTGTACCCACATTCAAATAAAGGCCCCTGCCTAGTGAAATGGGAAGAAGGTATGTGAACTGCAAAGGATATCAGTCTGCAAACTGCCAGATGGTTTTTAATGCACAGAGTATCAACTGCGCGTGCAGGTTACCCAAGCAGTTATTATGACTGCCACATATGGAACACTCGTGACCTGTCCCACTGGTTTGCAAAGGGTGACTTCTCACAGGGACATCTTGTTGGCAATGCTGGCTATACCCTGAAACCCTATCTGAAGACACCCATAGGGAATCCACAAAATGAAACAGACCATGGGTGTAACCACGCACAATACAAATATGTATTTGGGCTGTTGAAGGTGCGCTTTCACTGTCTGGCTTCATTCGGTGGTGCTGTGCAGTATGACCCTGCCATAGGTACAAAAACATTCTATATCTCAAATCAGTATTGTTCATAGGTTCATAGGTAAGTACTAGGCTATCTGCCCATGGGCATTTATAAGCCTAGCCACAGAGTGATGGCTTTTGCCTCCCCATTACATTAGTAACCTGGGCCTCTGTCAACAGGGCTCCTGAAGTGATCTCAGGGTAGAACTTACGATTACCCATCCACTCATCAAGATTTCTCTTGAAGAGGGTCAGAGAGGAGCTCTGTCGAATATGGATTGGGATTCTATTCCAGAGTGAGGGGAGTCTCTGGGGCAGGAATCTATCCCTCCAGCATGTCCTGTTTATTGTTGTACATAGGTTCAAGTCGCTAGAACGAGTGGTTCTGAGGGATCTCGTTTTTTTGAGGTGAAGTATGTCCATTAGTTCAGACATGGCCCTATAGGTCAGGCATAGGTCACCTCTGAGCAGACGGTAAGCGACTGAGAAGAGCTGGAGCTTTTTTAGTCGTGCTTCATAGGGTAATTGTTTAAGGCCCTTAATCCTCTTAGTGAGGTACTTCTGTGGTCTTTCTAGTTGTTGCAGGTGTCTAGTGAGGTACATCCCAAATGGGGCATTGTACTCTATTATGGGCCTAATGAGTGATGAGTAAAGGGGCACAATCACCTGGATCTGGATGAGAAATCCTTTGTGATCAGGTGTGCCACATAGAAGGATTTCCTGACCATTTTGGCTATGTGGTTATCAAAGGAGAGCATGCTATCTACTTGGGTACCCAGGTCCCTAATTACTTCTTCTGTACTTAGTGGATTCCCATCTATGTGGTAGTTTGTAGGTACTTTGTTTTTCCCAAATGGAATTACTATGCATTTTGTGGCATTTAGCTTGAGGCCGTGACTTTGACACCAGGTGTTTGTCTCTGTGAGACCCTTTTGCAGGATGTCTGTGTCAGCTAGAGAATCAATTATTGCACCCAATTTACAGTCATCTGTGAACTTGGTTAGCCACAGTCTCTCCACCTTGGCTTGTACTTCGGAGAAATATATACCGAACAGGAGGGGTCCCAGGACTGAGCCCTGTGGGATTCCGCCTATGACTGGTTTAGAGTCAGACATGGCGCCTGCCACTCTTACCGTGTGGGTTCTGTCTGAGAGCCAGATGACAACCCATCTCGTGACATGGGGGTTGATATTTAAGCTGGTGAGTTTGTCTATGATTCCTGAGTGTGGGATGGTGTTGAACGCCTTAGCGAGGTCCAGATATGCTGTGTGGACCACCTTACCTTCATCTATGGCCTTGGTGACTGTTTTGAAGAAGTCGACCAAGTTCAGGAGGCAAGATCTGCCTTTAACAAAGCCGAACTGGGTGGGGTCCAGTGCCTGGAGGTTCCCAATGTCCCTGTTAATGAGCTCCATGATAATGCATTCCATGGCTTTGCAGACCAAGCTAGTCAAGCTTATAGGGCGACAGTTCCCAGGATCAGTTGTGGCACCACCTTTGTGGAGTGGTACGACTGTTGCTGTACACCATTCTTTGAGTACATAGCCTGTAGAGAGGCTGAGTTTGAATAGTGATTTGAGATGGGGGGTTAGTTCATTTTAAAGCTCGTGTAAGACACAACCTGGGATAGCATCTGGTCCCATTGATGCTGTGTTTTTGGCCTTTGCAAGGGCTGTCTTTACTTGTGTGTCTGAGATATCTGGAGCGCCACATTCTTCTGGGATGGGTGCTAGCCCCTTTGCTAGTTCTATAAAAAAAAATTTTCAGCTTATTTATAAAGGGTGTGGCAGTCCAGCACCAAACAGGAGCATGTATCTGTCATTGCTTAAGGGTAAAAGAAATAACAATATTTCATTGTTTACCGCAAAAGTATGAAATAATGTACTGATTAATACAGATAAATCAACTTCAGTTACAAATAGACCTTTATTAGAGGACACAAATGCAGTTTTGTCAGGATTTAAATGGTCAAAGATTACAGCAACTAACAGTTCGAAGTGTAACCGCTCCATACTAGATATGGACATGTCATTAGAGATATATGTTGTTTTAGACTTTAGTAACAAGATTTTATGGAAGAATAAAAATGTTATAAAATGTATAGTAGTACATACAGATGACACTTAGAATCTGGATGCAGTAGTGCGTGCAAATGTACAGAGTTTGAAGAAGAGGTTAGCACAGAAATATGCAGATTTATGGGTTAAAGATAAAATAAATTCCAGTTCAGCTGACACAGCTAAAGTGCTCAGAAAGACATATTGGATGTGGCCAGTTAGAAAAAAAGGGCAACCATAAGCATTTATGTTGTGTAGGGCATACCAGAAATAACAGTCAAGTTAATTCTCAAAATAAAGGGTTTACAGTTATAGATCTGACAAATGAATTTTTGTTTTATTGTTTTGTTTAGCAGAGATTAAGAGTTTTGTATTATGGTAGTATGGTGCTGCAATGCATAAATAATATCTTGATGTTTTGTTAGTTTATATAATGTAAAATTTAAAGCCAATGACACAGTGTTCTGATCAGTTTCTCTTAGCTATCCACAAGATGAAAAAAGTAATAGAACATCATTTATATAGCTCTTCAGTTGCTCTAGCCTGGAACAAAGTCCAATTGAACACTGGAAATATTCCCCATACTCATATCTTCAAAACAGTTTTAAAAGAAAAATCTACAAAACTCATGCATCTGCTTATGCCAAAACCCATCATAACTTCTGTCAGCTATTTATTGTCTACTAACCTCTTCATCTTACTCTACTCATCTTATCTACTCCACTTCTCCTTCTTCCTTTTCCCTTCCATCAGTCTTAAACTTCACTATAACTTATTTCTCGTTCTTTTATGCCTGTTTTATCATTTCCATACTAGTACCTTTTACTTCTACTTCCCAACCTATCTATTCCCACCTTTTACTGTACTTTTTTGCTCTAATTATTTTTATGTTATTTATTTAAATTTTTAAGCTGCACTCTATGTATTTTATAATATCCTATATATTCTGTTAACTTTTGTTTGAAACCATTTTTTATTCTAATTATGTTTTAGTATGGGGATATCCCCTGGACCTCCGCTGAAAATGGGCTATTGTCAAAATAAAATAAAATTTTAAAAGTGACAGTACAGTCAAAAGTTTAGATCCCATGAATGAAAAGAGTACATCATAAATATTATGTGTCATTAAAGCCACAGGTTCAACTCCACATAAACATTATGTATCATTAAAGCCACAGGTTCATCTCCTGTGTTATACTTGTAAAAAGGACAGACAAATAAAGTTCCAGATTTAGATCAGTTCATCTCTAGCAATAAAGGTGTATACTATATAAAGAAACTTCATATACTTGCATAAAGGACATACAAGTAAACTTCCAGATAAAAAAGCCACATACTTGTATAAAATACAGACAGGTAAACTTCCAGAATCAGATCAGTTTAGATCTGATAATAAATGTGTCTATGTAATCAGTTTATATTTCATACAGAAATTGAAGTCTGCCAGGCACACCAGGTCAGATTGCAGCCAGCTCAGCAAGCTGAATTAGACAGTACTGTGCGCCACAAGGCAGTATGGTAAAAAAATCTATTTAATACAGTTTATGTACTTACAGTTCTTACTATTTATACAAGAAAATGTAGACAGTAATAATAAATTCTTACAGCATTCAGTAGTAATGAAAAGTTAAATGATGTCAGCTAAAGAAATGGCTATGGTAAAACAGTGGGTGAAGTTTCACTCACAGAACAGTATATTAGAATCTGAAGGTCATGAGAGTAAATGTAAGAAGTTCAACAGTTAAGAGTAATTTTATATAGGTGCAAAAATGCACAGTGTTAGATTACGATAGTTTCATTTGAGGTTATGACAGGAAAAACAATGTCACTGCGGTTTCGGTTTGATTTAATAATAAAGTTACAGCCTTTCCATATCGCTGTAGTACATTATCAGTTTGCTTACAGACTTGCAAGAGTTTATTAGCAGCAAGAATTTATTTCATTCAGAAAAATGTAAATAAAGTCAGGGCAACAAGCAGTGTTATCAGTTTATAATTGTTAAAGATGCAGATGTTATTTTAAGGACCTGATACTAAATACAAGTAAGACCTTTAGCCACCCAGCCTTTCACAAGAGATGGAAAAGGAGAGGTTTAAAAGGCTTAACTATAAAAAATTACATTTGGTCATTAAAGCAGTCCTTCCAATGCCTCATCGGTGACGGAGGCAATGCAGAGTAACATTTGGCAAGAGCTGTGGTGCAGACATTGTCTGTCTGTGTGTTTCAGTTATTTTTCAATGTTTGTTTAAAGTTAAAATGTATGAGTTAAAGCAAGTATGTAAATGTTCTTATGTTTTCAGACAGCTATATAATGTTAAAAGTTTAGTCTCCAGAATATAACATTAACAGATCTCAGTTTATTTTTTACCTGTGTTCAGGTAACACTGTCAAAAAAGGTTTTAAGTATGTAAATGGTCTCATGTTTTCAGACAGTTGTACAACAGTACTAATTTTCAATTCATGTTCAGGCAATACTGACAGGAAAAGGTACTGATAGTTTAGTTTTCAGACTATAACATGTATCAGTTTTCAGTTATGCTTTTATCTCTGTTTAGGTAACACTGGCAAAAGATATTCCTTTAGTATTATTTTAGTTTCCAGATTATAACATTTATACACAACTAGTTTAGATATCCAGTAATATAATTTTCAGTCAAGATTCAGAATATGACATTCATACGCCGTTATGTGCTCAGTATAGTACATTGCAGTCCAATTTCAGAATATAACATTAATACTCAGTTATACATTTCTGTTTCACATTATTCAGTCAGTTTTAAGTGACAGAATTATTTGTAACAGGCTCATTGCATCATACATTTCTACTACATCATCATTCACATTATTCAGTCATTAGTTTTATGGGTAAAGTGACAGAATCGTTTGTACAGTCATTAGTTAAGGGTAGAGTGACAGAATTATTTATAACAGGCTTATTAAGATAAGTTATCTAAAGATTAGGTAGTAATATTTATTCAATATACTCAAGGAATAACAGTGCAGGCTTAATTTGTTAATTAATTTACAGATTGCTGTGCATTTTACATAATTATTGTACATTAGTCAGAAAGTTAAAAGGAAACTAACAGAAAATGCAAAGGTATAGACCTGAAATACAGAGAGCATACGTTTTAGTAAACTGTTATAGTTCACAAATATTTACAGGATGCTTCAGACACAAGTTTAAGAGGCAAACATCTATTATAGCACAAAGAAATTAAAAAGGTAAATAAAAAATTTACAGACACAAGTCAATACAGTATGTGGTAACTATGTTTCAAGACCATTTAAAAAGGTATCCCTCTAGTGCAGATTTCAATTAGTCTTCATAAAATAGCCATCATATGTGATAGGTTATACAATAAAAAAGAAAATGGACTAAACAGTATAATGTTTAAAGATTTAAATCAATGGACAGCAGAGAAAAGGTTTCATTTTCGATAAGAGAGACATCATGGTACAATAAAGCACCAGTTCATAAGGTAAAACACATAGGCAATAGACTGTGTAATTTTACCACTACAGCATACAGAAATATGAAAGAAAAATAGGCAGGGTTAAGACTTTGTACTCTCTCTAACTTAAACGACTCACAGGGACAAGTGTGTATGGCATTTTCTCCATGCTGTTCTGGAACAGCTGAATTAAAAAGATTACCTGGCCTAATCAGTTTTAAAAAACACAAAATTAAAAGACAGTGTTTTTCAGAATGATGTGCAGGTTTTAAATATATCACACATACTTCAGATCTTAGACTTTAAAGACTAAAGACTATGGATCTAGGTAGTGGGGTAATTACTTCACTCCAAAGAGGCCATAAATTCTCAAGTGACACCTAGTGGTCAGAATTAAAATTGCAAGTTTATTACAAGTCCGGTAGCATAAAGATGTATACAGTAGTTAGCAATACAAATATAAGGTAAATACAAAAAAGGTCCCTGCAGACTTTTGTCAGGGACCTCAGGGGGAGCTTTTAGAGTGGGAGTATTCTTTGTGACTTCATTATAGTACATTAAGGTAGAATAATAGGCCTGAAAATAGAGTCAGACTTGTATTTTCATGTATGCATTTATTTTCAGGGAAAGAGAATTCATTAGAAAGGAAAGATAAAGCATGAGATGTGCAGAAATAGAGAAATTCAGAATGTTCCTTTCTCAAGGGAAAGAAGTATGTGCAATGGAATGCTAGATAAAGAGGCACATGCAAGACAAAGCTTCAAAACCAAGTCAATCAAGGCTAAAGAGGCGTGAACAGCATTACAGGGTTTTGGTATTATTACCAAATCATTCTGAAAGAATCAATGAAGTCACTTAGTTAATTCAGACTGACATACAGAATATCCAGCATTCCAGAAAGAAAGTTAGCTTTTGGACTTATATGTAAAAGGGTTTCTACAATACAGACACTCGAGCCTGAGTACAAAAGACAGGTCAAATAAAGACTGCTTCAGTTTATATTATTCAGAATCAGAATATACATGCGGTAACTTTGTTTATATTACTAACCAGCATTCCAACATTTCTACAGACTGTTTTTGTCTATGAGCACTGTTAATGAAGACATTATTCAGATATTATGAACATCTAATAAAGCCTTATTAACTGAACTACAGTGTTTGCAGAATTCATTCTGAAAAGTACAAAAGACTTGACCCATAAAGGAGAGACTGGCACCTGTTCAACACAAGTTTAGTTAAATAACAGATAAAGGTTTTCATTCCAGTCTCAGTTCAGTTGTTTCCAGTTAATTCCAGTATACAAAAGTCTTATCAGTTATTTCAGTGTCTGCAATGTTGCACAGTATTATACTTAAGAAGCAGTTACAGCAGGGTGGGCACTTCAGGGGCAAAATTCCAGCACAACAGGCATTGGAGGATGAGTCAGACAAGGTGTTAGGGGAGGAGCAGCAACAGGAGATATTCGTGCCAGACAGAGGCGGGCACAGTATGCCATGGTACTTGTAGAAAGGCAGCAACTTGCACACAGCTACCGAGCATAGTTTACAAGAGTAAATCAGATATGCTACAGTAAAAATGATGCCTGCAAAACCAACAACAAGCTGTCCTTCCCCATGCATGAGCTGGTCATGCTGTGCATCAATGGTAGGCAAACCAAGCAGATATGTACAAAGAGCAGGGCACAGTTGTCATAATTTGCATGAGTGGAGAAAGGAACATAGAAATGCTTGTCTTTCACAGAGAGGTGTGTGAGAGTGCTAAGCAGTATGAAAGTAAAATGTGCTTTTAGGTGAAATGCCAGTATTGGAAGGAGAGGGACCTTTAATGCTGAAAAGGGCTGGTGTCAGTGGAGATGTGTGATGTAGTGGGGGCTCTGGTGGAGTGAGTGGGGTTCTGCAAGGACACAGATGCAGCAGTAGTTGCTGAAATATGACTTGGTCTACTCATCAGGTTCAAGACATGTATGGCAGAGGGTACAACAATCCCCACACAAATGAGGTTCCTGTTGATGCTTGTCACTGAATGGCAGATGGGACATGTGAGACCATATTTGGGTTACATTTGTCTTCCATTTTCCCCTGAGATTCTTCAAGGTGAGGCATCATGGCTGGAGAAGGAGAGGGTAGTGCTCTTTTGAAGGAGACTAAAATATATCTTCACCTCCTCCACTACTGGGATTACAGCTAGAGGCTCCTGCAGGAGGGTAATGTAGGGACCTCAGTATAAGACTGAAGACCGTAATAGTTTGGTTTTGGCTGCCACCCCTGCAAATGGCATCCCATACATGGAGGAAGACTGATGACCCATTACAATGATATAAGGCACAACAATTCTGACCTCTTACACCAAAGAGAGGATGAAAATTAGCAGGCAACACTGATGTACTCTAGGTTTTTATGTATTTCATTTATTTGACATTTGTTTACCGGGAAAGTCCGACTGGGTATGAGCCCATTTTCAGTGGAGGCCCAGGGAGAAAAGCTCCACAGTACACATTAAACAGAATTAAAAAAAAATGAATAATGGTTACAAATATTAAGAGAATAACAAAGTAGTACAATTTGTGAATACAATAAAAGAAAATAAGCAAAATATAAGGCAAGCAAAAAAGTTGACCATACATTATATGCAAGATAGAAAAGAGTTCCTAATATGCATGTTACATAATGATTCATGAAAATATATAATAGAATATGCAATAGGTCGTAAATGCCATATACTCTTTCTGGGAGGCGAACTAGGTAGTAAAGTTCAGTCAAAAATTCCAGGATAGATAAAGGTTAGTTTAAGAATATAAAGAAAGAACACAAGAATGTTAAGGAATTAAAGAGAGGTCAGGCTAGAACGTAGGTAATGCAGGAGGGGAAGTAGGATATATCAGGAGAAAGTCTATGAAGAATGGAGAAGAAGAGAATAGAAAGAGCAGTAAGGTGGCAAGGAGCATGTGCAGCTCCAGTTATTAGTTCGATGTTCTTTCAGCCTAGACTTGAAGGAATAGTAGTGGGGTATAAGTCTTCTGGAATGCCATTCTGCGATTTGGCAATGAGGTTTGTAAATAGATACTTGTGAGAGGAGCATTTCATGAGATGGAATACCTTGTTGAAGTAGAGATGACATAGTTTGCGAAAATATGGAGTTGTACAGTATTTTGCGAGTTAATGATAGTTGAGTAAAGGTGAGAAGGTGGGGTAGTTCAAGCCAATTTAGGGACTTGAGAGCAGAGCAATGATGAGAGTAGTGGACCTGCCCTGTGGCAAATTTAGCTATTTTATTATAACATTGACTGAGTTTTATTTGAGGGAAGAGTGAAGATCGGTTAGAATAGGTGAACCATATAGAAGGGAGGGTAAGAGACAGGTAGTGGCAACGGTTACTATTGTGAAGTTAGTGATGAATTTCTTAGCCCTATACATCATGCCCAGTTTTTGATTAATTTTTTTTTCTTATGTAGCTCTTATGTTAGCTACACTTTTAAACTGGCAGTGCATGCCATCCACAAATACAACACTCTTTTTATGTCTATAGCCCTTGAAGATTAGAAAGGAATAGGTATCTGCAGAGTTGATGAATGTGATGCCTAAGAAAGCATGGTGGTGAGTATACATGCTACAGACTGTCTTGCTTTAAATATCCGCAGTAGCGGTGATTCATTCTGAACATGTATACCTTTCACACACCATTGCCACTTTCTGTCATAACTGTCGTAGCTCAAAGGTGGCAATATGACTTTTTTTTGTTACTAGTGTATTTGTGCTTGCATTCTGTCATATACGTGGACAAATGTCACAATATGTTAAGGCTGGGCTACCACGTTGTGAGGATACCCATAGGTTTGATCCCTCTCCCCCCTTTTGTTTTACCATGAAATATTTCAGGTTAATGTTTCTGTCTGATTATAATTGCTGCAGCATTAGATGGGGCAAATATTTATGATCAACATTATTGGTTGGGTGGACATGTCTGTTAATATACTTGTTTCCTTTGCTTATAACCTTTAAGTGAAATGTTAGGTGTGAGCAGCATTTTTTAATTTGAATGTGTACATTTTTTCATACATCATTACTGCATCTTAGACTAAAGATACCTGTTGGTTTGTCTAAGTAGCTTTTGGTTATTCAATCCTCCCTCACTATTGTCTTCCCTCTGTTTGTCTGATGTTTCCTTCTCCATTGTATTATCACATGCCCTGTTAGTCATATCTGTCTTCCCTTGCTACCTAACCTAACAATCTTGCATTTGTCATACACCCCTTACTTCTTTCCACAACTTTCCTTTTCTTTATACATAACAAATGGGCATTTGTCCCACAAAAATAAATTACCCCACTTTCTCCACCTCCATCCTGCTTATTCCTTAGTTGCTCACCTTCTGTACTATTCTTTGCTTCTTACTTACATTTATTTTTTGTACTTCCATTTCAACCTTTAATCTGGTCATAAAAGTAGATAAACTTCATATGTGTCACTGTAGCACTTGCAAAGCATATATCTTTTGTGATTATACTGTATGCAATGGGTCACAAAGAGAACTGTCAATGCCCATGTACAACCAATGAGTAGTAACACTGCTAGTTCTATATTAGTAATTAAGTACAACCACTATCATCTACTGTGTATATTGACCTTAGCTGGCATCAGGCACACAAGTAAGCTGAGCATCAGTCTGTGGCAGTCTGCATTCACAACATAGGATAAAGCAGCTGATGCCTTTAGTGTGTCTACTTCTGTGGTTCAACCTGTAAATTAATTAATTTGAACAGTGTAAGTAGAGAGGGTTGAGAGTTCAAGTTCCCTCAGGGCTGAATACTTTCAGTGACTTTTTATTCTTCCCTTCTGCAAGTCTTTAACAATCACTTGCTATGTGCTTCACTGAAACCTTTAGTTGACTGCTTACATAGCTCACCCTGCAAATGAAGTGCTTTGTGCAGTATAATTGAGGGGAGTTGAGGGTTCAAGTCCTCATTATCTTCATTTGCTTGAGTTTGATACGTGAGTGTTTTAATACCCAATTCTTCATTACCTTCCACAACCCTAACTGTATCACTGCCTCCTCTTGCTGTCTTGTCTATGTTATATGTCTATTTCTGTGCTGCTACCACATCCTGTACTCTCCTACCTTAATCACACTTCTCTTACTACCTCCCACAAGTATCTTCTCTGCATACTTCTCTCTCTCTCTTTCTTTCTCTCTCTCTCTCAATATATATATATATATATATATATATATATATATATATATATATATATATATATATATGTGTGTGTGTGTGTGTGTGTGTGTGTCCTCGGGTTAAAAATAGAGCCACATACAAGTGTTATGACAATGTAAAGCATGTAAGGTAATGAAGGACATGGTGACTGGAGAAATGGGAGTGGAAGGAGGGAGACATGGACTGCAAAATATAAAGTTCAAGTGGCAGTCAGTCAGTTTGTGTTTAGGATTAAGATTATGAGCTGTTAATGACCCACGTCTTGTGGGACAGGATTTGAGTCCCTTAATCATCATTTACCTGCTGTGTGAACGTGAGCAGGTCAGTTAAGAGTTTAGTGACTTTAGCCAGAGATCTGGAGTGCATCTGAACAGAAATCCAGGACATCCGCTGCAGACAACTGAAAAAGAAGCATATTTAAAGATTGTATTGCACTTTTTAACTATTAATTTGAATTGCTGCTTCGTTTTTGCTGATTGTGTCTGCATTTTTTCTACGCTTTGAAATTCTCTACTACTGCCTTATATAGCATAGACTAGATTCAGACAATCTAGACTGTTTGGTATCGCCGTGCTCTAAACCAGCCATCTTACATTATAGGGCCTCCCTGTACCCTTGTGAAAGAAGTGTGTAGCTTAGATTCCCATCTGAGTTGGGCATTGTTGGAGAAAGGCTCAGTTTGGAGTTTTCCCACTGGTAGTTTGTCTTAAAACTGTTAAATTTCACCAGTATTTAAGCCTTGTGTTTGTTCATAGCTGTGCATCGCACAATGGGGTTTAGCGCTGCCCTGTATAGATGCAAACATCTGGAAATTTAAATTCCGAAAAATGACCAACAACGGCCAGTGTAATAGAACTTTATTATAAAACAAACAAGAGTGTAAGTGCTTTCAGACTCAAACATAGTAAAAGCATAATCAGGTAACTTAAATAGTATACTGAACAAATCAAAGTAACTCCCTCATTACAAAGCCTTAAAGACATATACATACTAAAAAAGACTGCAATTCAGTGGTGGAGTGTGCATGCACGTAACACTGGTTCAAAGAGACAGCATCATTAATACCTGGTGCCTTATCTGCATTAAAATACAAAATCCATCTTAACTCCACTAATTCTGTCCTATTCCTAATGCCCCCCCCCCCAACATTCTCTTTTATAATCTCAAGCAAAAGAAACCTAAACTCATGATGTAAGCCATGTACCTTTGTGTGTCTCTTAAGGAGCGATTTGTCCTTCCTATATAGAACACTTTGCATTCTATGCAAAAACTATAGTACACGACATTCCTAGATGCCCAGTCTGCATAAAACATACGTTCCAAACTAGCCCCTGTCTGTGTGTAAAAACATGGGCCTACATAAATAAACCTACATGCACTACAGTTCCTACAGGGATAAGTTCCTTGTCTTTGTGAAGTGACTAACAGTCTGTCTACTTCTGCCATATAACATAACTGCCTCTTCAACGACAAATTATTCTTAAACAAAAAAAGAGGCACGTTATTAATTATACCACGCAGCTCATCTGAAGCCTTTAAAATGTTCCAGTTTCTTTTTATAATGTTACAAAATTCATTTACATTACTAGAGAAAGTCATGGGAGCTCTAATATGACCTTCACCTCTCTGAGTACAATTTATCCTATCCTCTAAACAATGTTTTGAAAAATGGGGTCTCTTTTGTTCCTCTTACCTGTAGATGATGTGACATACATTAATTTATCTCTTCATCTGAGTACCCCCTCCGTAAAAAATCTTTCTTCAGTTCGAGTGCTTCTATCAGAGAATGTTTTTCATTATGTAATCTCATCATCCTTAACACTTGTCCTTTCAAAAAATTTTTAAGAATATGTCTAGGGTGCATACTATTCTTTTGTAATAACGAATTCTTCCTACACAGTTTCCTGTACAGATTGTTTGTAAATTAAGTGACTCTGATTTCTTTACCGTCACATCTAAAAAAAATCTATCTTCTCCCTAGAAAATGTAAACATAACCCTAAGAAACCTAAAGAACCTTTACCCAGGAACCATACTTCTCTTTTGTATATCTGGAAACTTAAGTTTTTCCTAGACGTCTGTCAGTAGAACCCTCCCAAGTCCCCTGTTGCTCTGGAGGTAACAGCTGCACACTGAGCAGCATCTCCACAGCTCCCCACCCTAAACCGTCAACAGAATAAGCCCCTCTGTTATTCCTACATCATAAACTGATCTAACTTACCCACTCTCTAACAGTATTATGGTATAACCCTGCCATTATGGATGGTCACTTTCCCACCATTTCTCCGGCTAGCCTGATCAACTTGAGCATCCTGAGGCAATGCAGTAATTACATCATGTATACTGAGAACCACTTAGTCCTGAAACAAACAAATACCATGTGTGACAGATGTAATTACACTATCAGTTTGGAAACAATCCTCTCAGTAGCAAAAAACAAGACATCAAACAGGTTGTCAGCTAATGCACTTCACCTCTCACACAAGTTCAGGACACAATACAGAAACCCACATACATAGAGGTACTCATTAGAAGCCTACCAAAAGATCAGAGATCTCCAAAGCACAAATTATCTGCGCACACCTCAACACGTATAGAAACCACTGCACGCAACAACACACATATCGGTATCTCACCAAATAAACCCCTAAGGCAAAACACCTCAAGCCCTAATGTCTTGGTCATAGGAGATTCCATAGTGAGACACACAGATTTCCTCCTCACCAGGCTGGACAAGGAGAAGGTCATGATCAGCTGCCTATAAGGTGCCAGGATCCATCAGATCACGTATGCACTCAGGTCACTCAACCACAAGTACTGTCCATGTTGGGGTGAATGACTTGAGACGTACCTCCCTGGGCTGTATGAAGAGAGACATAACTGAAATCTCAGATTATGTGCCCGGGCAGGTATGACCCTAGCCCTATGCAGCATTTTGCCTTCACCCAGGATGATGCCACAATATAAACAAAAAATGACGGACTTCAACAATTGATTTAGCTTCTGGTGTCATTCCAGTGGGATCCAATATTTGTCAACCTGGGAAGACATGGTCGACAGGCCATGCTGCTTTGCCAGAGATGGTCTGCACATGTCTCCCCTAGGCTTTCGGATACTGGCTAAGGTGCTTGCCTCCCCCATAATGCCTTTTTTAGGCAATGTCAAAACAACAAAATTTCCTACATAGCAAAATTCACTCAAGACAAACAAAAGGTTCTGCTGCTTAATGCTAGGAGTCTAAACACAAAACTGCACTCTCTGAAGCACTCCTCACCTTGGACAATGCTGATGTCTTTGCAGTCACTGAAACATTTGGCAACAGAGAGCATCCAAGCTGTGCAAGGCTACAATGTCTTCCACATGTTCAGACCTCAGAGTGACAGTGAAAGAACCAAAGGTGGAGGTGTAGCCATATTCATTAAACCCAAGTGCACCTCCAGACTGGTCAAACAGTACAACTCTGTCATACTACTCTATGACCAATTAACTGTAGGCAAAACACCCTAAGACATCTTTGCTAGCTATAGGTCCCGCTCCATGAACCAAGAGATGCACAATGCCTACCTGGACTTATTGTAGTCACTCGCTATACAGCCCAACACCTTAGTCATGGGAGATTTCAATTATCCCTTCATCGACTGTGTAACATACACAAGCTCAAACATTTTCACCCAGAGGTTCCTGGACTTTGTCACTGCAAATGCTTTTGAACAGATAGTCTGCACCCCCACAAGGAACTCTAATGCCCTTGTCACTGTACTCAACAACATGGGTGGTCACTACACTGCCCCCTGTGTGATGCCCTCCCTGGTAAGGTCGGACCTTAAATCAGTCCCATTTGAAGTAACTATTTGACCTCGCACCCTCAAAGGAGCAAAAAAAAAAGGAAATTTTCCAAAGCAAACTACAGCCTACTAAGTGATGGTATATGAAGTTTTATACCCCATGCAGTCACAGTCTGTAATGACTCCTATGCAGAGATATGCATAAATGTCTTGAATAATCATCTTAGCAACTGTATAGACACAGCTGTATCTGGCCAGATTAAAACCAGGCGCTCCCAAAAAAATAAGCCACCTTGGTGGACATCAAGTATAAACAGATTGTATAACAAATGGAAGAAACTGATGTCCAAGAACAAGAGGCAGCTGCCTCTGCAGAGGAAGAATTCTCTCCACAGACTATAAAAGCAAATCAGAAGTCTTGTAAAGTCCTCTAAAGCTAATTATGAAGATAAAATAGCATCCCTAGCCAAGAACAATCATAAGGCATTCTTTAAGTATGTCTGAAATCTAAAAGGCCCAGCTATGTGCCGAATTGGTAGTAGATGGTAGCACTTACATTACACCAGAGGAAATTGCCAACCTGCTAGCTGACAGATTTGGTGCAAAGTTCACCCCCCTATCCCCACCAGCCACAGCCCAAAGCATATCTGACACCAACTCCCTACCTAGTATCTCTAAAAGATCAAGTCATATCTGCAGTTTCTAAGACCAATAACATAGGTTCATAGGTAGGTACTAGGTTATCGGCCAAAGGGCCTACATAAGCCTAGGCAACAAGGTTCCCTGGCTTACTCCACCCAAGAAAGTTATTTTCCTGTGCCACTGTCGAGCAGAGACACAGAAGTGATCCCCGGGGTGTATTTCCTATTTCCCATCCACTCATCAAGACTTTTCTTGAAGAGTGCTAATGAAGAACTTTGCTTGACATAGATGGGTAGCCTGTTCCAGAGTATGGGAAGTCTCTGGGACAGGAATCTATCCCTCCAGCATGTCCTGTTTATTGTGGTGACAAAGTTTAGGTCCCTAGAGCGTGTAGCTCGGAGGGATTGGGATTTCTTTAGGTGTAGCATGTCCAACAGCTCTGGGTTTAACATAGCTTTATATGTTAGGCAGAGATCACCTCGGAGTAGGCGATATGCTACGGAGTAAAGCTGGAGTTTTTGAGACGGTCACTGTAGGGCATTGGTTTGAGGCCAGTAATCCTCTTTGTAAGATACTTCTGTGGCCTTTCCAGTTGCTGCAGATGTCTTGTGAGGTACATTCCAAAAGGGGCGTTGTACTCTATAATAGGTTTAATGAGTGTCGAGCAACAATGACCTCTTTTTTCCTGGATGAGAACCCTTTTATGATGAGGTGTGCCACGTAGAAGGACTTCCTGACTACTGTGGCGATATGACTATCAAAAGAGAGACTACTGTCCACCTGGGTCCCAAGGTCTCTTATCACACATTCGGTGTTAAGTAGATTGCTGCCTATGTGGTAGTTCATGGGTACAGAGTTTTTACCAAAGGGGATGACACTGCACTTTTTGGCATTGAGCTTGAGCCCATGGCTCTGACACCAGGCATCTGTCTCAGCGAGGCCCTTCTGTAGGATGTCCACATCATTTGCGGACTTGACTATGGCTCCTAGTTTGCAGTCATCTGCGAACTTCATTAGCCAGAGGTCTTCTGTGTTAGCCTGTACTTCAGAGAAGTAGATACCAAACAGGAGAGGTCCCAGGACTGAACCCTGTGGTACTCCACTTGTCACTGATTTGAGGTCAGATTTGGAGTCTGCAACTTTTAAAGTGTGGGTTCTGTCAGTGAGCCAGTTGGCAACCCATCTTGTGACATAGGGATTTATACCTAGTGCCTCAGTGGTACCAGATAACATCCCCGGGTTGCTTACTAAGCAATCTAAAACAGGGCCTAGCTGACCCAGCTTGCCATTCTCTTTAACCATAGCCTGAGAACTGGCTTTGTACCAGCAGAATGGAGAATAGCAACAGTAATCCTCTTGCATAAAGGGGGCCATCAACTGACCCTGGGAACTATAGCCCCATAAGTCTAACCAGCCTCATCTGAAAGACCATGGAAAGGATCATCATGGACCTTATCATCAAGGACAAAGGCGACCTTCAAACAATAGACCCAACCTAGTTTGGCTTCATTAAGGGTAGACTGTGCTTACTGAACCTGGTAGACTTCTTCAAGAATTTCAACAAAGCCCTGAATGAATGGAAGACAGTGCCTGCCACCTATCTGGACCTAGCCAAAGCCTTTGACACAATCCCTCACTTGGGTATTATTGAAAAACTCTCCCAACTAAGTGTTAACCCTTACATCACTAGATGAGTATCTAACTGGCTCACTAACAGAACACATATTGTCAAAGTTGGTGACTCCACCTCTACCAGTAGACCCGTCACCAGTGGTGAACTGCAAAGATATGTACCGGGCCCTTTACTAATTGGATTCTATTTCTGAGAAGTCCAGGCTAAGGTAGAAGGCCTTTGGCTTACTACGTTCATTGAAGATTGTAAACTAGGTGCAATCATTCAGTCCCCCAATGATGTTAACATATTACAGGAGGGGCTAACAAACAAATAACTGGTGCCAAAGTCACAGTCTAAAACTAAATGCAACAAAGTGCACTATTATCCCAATTTGTGCCTGGCCTATAGGGTAGTCTCTCACCCCAAACTGATGGAAATGCTGCACATCCACAAATCAAATGGCACTAGAGTCACTCGCTCTAGGCATCTCAACCTTGCCAGTGACATTAAAAGAACATGCTGGAGAGACAGGTATGTCTCGCAGAGATTTTTGCTGCTCTGAAATGAACTTCCATTTCATGTAAAGCAGAGCTCCTCAATGACCCTATTCAAGCACAACCTGGACAAATGGATTGGTGACCGCATATTCACCCTGGAGGTGGCACCCATGTCCCTCATGGACAAGGGTAGTCAGTGCTGATCTATAAGTACGTGCATCTAACCAAGGACGATTGGGGCAACCCAGGATTAATAATGCTGTACTTATAAAGGCTCTAGGGCTGCTAGCCTAGTAACTTCCTATGAATCTATGAAGTCACTTAACCAGACAATACTTTGGGGCAATTGAGAAGCTGAGCTGGACTCCTTAATAGTCTCATGGACTGTCTGCCTAGTAACTATCTATCAACCATGTATTATTCTCCCACTCACATCACATGTCTGAGTCTGCCTATGTAACAACAAAACTAGATAAACTCGATTGAAACTGCTTTTGAAAATACTGGCATTGATATCCTATGAGATAATACAGGGAGTATCACACCAACATTCTGGCAGACAGGTTTAGTGCAAACTTCACCCCCCTCTCACCCCCCAAAGGGCCGATAACCATACCAGAAGAATGTAGGGCCCCATCAATCACCGAAACACAGGTTAAAACAGCCCTATCCAAAGCCAAAAACACAGCTTCAATGGGACTGGATGGTGTCCCAGGTTGTGTCTTAAAAGAGCTCCAAAATTAACTAACCCTTCACCTAAACACACTGTTCAAACTTAGCCTCTCTACAGGCTATGTACTCACTGAATGGCACACAGCAACAGTTATCTCATTCCACAAAGGTGGAGCCACAGTGGACCCCGGGAACTATCGCCCTATAAGTCTGACTAGCCTGGTCTGCAAGGCTATGGAGTGCATCATCATGGAACTCATTAACAGAGACATTGGGAACCTCCAAACCTTGGACCCTACCCAGTTTGGCTTTGTTAAGGGCAGATCATGCCTCCTAAACCTGGTGGACTTCTTTGAGACAGTTACCGAGGCATTAGCCGAGGGAAAGGAGGTCCACACAGCCTACCTAGACCTCGCAAAGGCTTTCAACACCATTCCCCATTCTAGTATTATAGACAAGCTCACCATTTTGAACAGAAACCCCTACGTCACGAGATGGGTTGCCGACTGGCTCATGGATAGAACCCACATGGTCAGAGTTGCAGGCTCTATGTCGGACTCTAAACCGGTTACAAGTGGCATCCCCCAGGGCTCAGTCCTAGGACCCCTCCTGTTCGGTATATACTTCTCAGAGGTACAGGCAGGTATAGGAGGACTATGGCTGACCAAGTTCACAGAGAACTGCAAACTAGGGGCTATAATTAATTCCCTGGCTGATACAGACACCCTCCAGAAGGGTCTCACTGAGACGGATACCTGGTGTCAAAATCATGGCCTCAAACTAAATGCCAAAAAGTGCATAGTCATCCCCTTTGGAAAAAATAAAGTACCCATGGACTACCACATAGGTGGTAGTCCCCTAAATACAGAGAATGTAATAAGGGATCTGGGGACCCAAGTAGATAGTAATCTCTCCTTTGATAATTGTATTGCCAAGGTGGTTAGAAAAATCCTTCTATGTGGCCCACCTAATCACAAAAGGGTTTGCATCTAGAACAAAAGAGGTTATTGTGCATCTCTACTCATCACTCATTAGACCCATCATAGAATACAATGCCCCATTTGGGATGTACCTTACAAGACACCTGCAACAGCTGGAAAGACCACAAAAGTATCTCACCAAGAGGATTACTGCCTCAAACAGATGCCCTATGCAGCCCAACTCAAGAAACTCCAGCTGTACTCGGTTGCATACTGCTTACTGAGAGGTGATCTCTGCCTGACATACAAGGCCATGACCAACCCAGAATTGATGGACATGCTCCACCTAAAAAAAAAAACAAATCCCGGAGAGCCACACGCTCTAGAGATATAAACCTCACTACAACGATAAATAGGACATGCTGGAGGGATAGATTCTTGTCCCAGAGACTCCCCATGCTTTGGAACATGATTCCAGTATATATATGGCTAGGCTTCTATAGGCCCTAGGGCTGATAGCCTAGTACCAACCTATGAACCTATCAGGCAGAGCCCCTCACTAACAATCATCAAGAGAAACCTTGATGGGTGGATGGGAAACAGAAAATTTACCCTGGGGATCACTGCAGTGGCTCTGCTGGACAGTGGCGCAAGGAACTAATGGCTCTGCTAGACAGGGGCACAGGGAACTAATCTAAGGGGGTGGTGAAAGCCAACACACACAAGACTGCAGAGATTCCAACAAATCAGCTCCACCAATCCAAAACTTGTTGATAAACATTTTAATTTTATTCGATAATAAAACCGCATCAGATAAACATAAAATGGCCTGACAACATTTAAATATAGTTTTACAATATCATATGACCAACATTTTCAAATCATGTGAGCAACTAAAAATCACTTGACAGCTGAACCCCTGTGCAAATCCTAAGTCAAAGACAGTAAAAATTACCAAGTTAAAAAAGTAAATATACACAATAGCAACCCGAATACCTGAATAGATAGTTTTAAATAATTTTAAACTCTTGTCACTTAACTTGAATGCACACAAAACTATAGTTAAAAACACTTTGATAAAAAAATACTTAATCATGAATGAATAAATAAATTAATAAATCTGTTTGTACACAATGGCAGCAGTATCATCTTTGCAATGCTGTCAGTTTTAAAAGGAAACAGACAGAAATCTGAGAATTTATACCTGGCAAGGAATTTGCATTAAACATAAGTTGCCAATATAACTCACGTTCTTCTAGTTTAAGCTGCCAAGGGCCACCACGTTCATCAAGTGTTACCTTTTCCGTGATTGTGAAGTTAAAATCATGATCTGGGTGTTCTACTGACTGTTTTGCTAGGGCATTATTTATTTTTCTTTTTTTTTCTCAATGTTTTTTTTTATTTTTCAAACAGATTTGAATGAATTCCATAGTATTTATACATAACATCTTAAGTAACTATGTACACTATCTACATTAGCCTGAAACTATTTCAGATCTTAATGTATACATTTACTTTACAAATATGTCCAATCCATTATCAGAGTGTCTGATCAATTATTGTATAGTATCAATCAACAATAAGACTTTTCCCCAAGGTTTGTTGATAAATAGCTTTGGATAAATGATAAATTCTTAGTTCTTTAATTTTAATTTCCAATAGTGCTGTGGTCTTCAGTAGGCTGTAGAAGTCTTTCAAAGTTGGTAATGTGTTTGTATTCCATATTCTTGGTATACACTTCCTTGAAATTGCAAGCATAGTCCATATTAGATACCTGTTTGACCTATTCAAATGAGGACCTTCGTTCACATTTAATAATACAAGAGCTTTAGTTAAATAAAATGATTCATTAAATAACACTTGTAGAAAGTTATTAATACCATTCCAAAATGACTTAATTTTAACACAGTCAAAGAAAATGTGGTTCCAGTTTGCATTGTGTACTTGCTCACATCTCCAACATATTCCTTTTATGGAAGAACTAATTTTACTGATTCTGTCTGGGGTTACGAATGCTCTGTGCAAGCATTTCCAATTAAAAATTTTCAGTATTGTGTAAAGGATGTATATTTTATTGATAATAAGATCTTTGTTTTAATATCTTCAGTTAACTGTATTGAGTGTCCATTTATTATATATTTTCAATATGAGGTTTTGGGTGTTATTTTATAGTCTATCAATATTTTGTAAACTTTTGAAATACTATTTCCCATGTCAAAGTCATTACATATGATTTCATATATGTATTTCCTAAATTTAGGTATTTTTTTAAATGAAGAATTGTTAATTATTCTACTTAAATCTTGCGAATATAACAGAATGCTCTGTCAAGTTAGCTAGTCCTGTTATGGAATTTTCTATGTTGCTTTTATTACTTGCATAGCTAAAACATTTAGTTCTTTGATACATTGGAGCCAACAAACAAATCCTTTCTGTTCCCAGGAATTAATAATTTCTCTATATATTTTATGTGGAAAGTTCTTTGTGACTATAAATGGTGTTAAAAGATCAAACCAGATTTTTAAATCTATATGTGCATTAATAATTTTCCTAAATGAGTCAATGTAATAATTAATCATATGAGTTTTAGTGGATTTAGTTATGTTATATTGCATACTAATACATAATATATGCCATGGCAAATTGTTTTTATCTATTTGTAATTTTGTATGTAAATCACATTCATTTATTGATATTATGGTTAGTAATTCTTTCCAATTTGCAGAGTAATTTGGACTTATCCAATCTGACATTGTTTTAGATATTGACACTTTTATATATATATTTCTATATCAGGAAAGTTTAATCCACCCTGTTTCCATGGTCTGATATGATGTATTAACGCTATTCTGTTTCTTTTGGGAAACCATAAAAATGTTATTAGGCATGAATTTATTTCTTTAAGTATATTCCTTTCTGGTAACAGTTGTATTGCCAAGGCTATGCATAGGATCTTTGGCAGTAAAACAATTTTTATTAACTGTAGTCTAACTTCAAATGTTAATATTATTTTGTTCCATTTTTCCACAGAGATTTTAATTGTACTGATGATATTATTGTAGTTTTTTGAGACTAATTTATTATTATTCTTGCATAACTCAATTCCTAGGTATTTTAAGACAGATTCTTGTTTCCCTATCATGTGATCCGGTCTGCAGTTCTTTTTTTTATTTAAAAATAAACATTTTTATTTTTATTTATTGAAATGGAGTCCTGAAATCATGTGAAATTTGTCAATTAATATATGTAATTCTTCTAATGTCTCTTTTGTATTAGATAGTGTTAGTAATATGTCATCAGCAAATAGCATTACTTTAGAATTGTATTGCTCATAAACATCTATTCCTTTGATTTTTATAATGTTACAAACTGAATCTGCCAATATTTCAATAACCATTGCAAATAGAATTGGTGACATGGGACATCCTTGTTTAGTGCCTTTTGTTATATGTATAGATTCAGAGGTAAAAGGACCTAACTTAAGATATGCTAAATTATATATATATATATATATATATATATATATATATATATATATATATATATATATATATATATATATTCTTTAGGAGATGTACAAAGTATGCAGGAAATTCAAATGGCATTAATTTTGCATAAATAGTCCCAATTTAGGAAATCTAAGGCTTTCTCTATATCTAAGCCAATTATGAGTGTTTCTTTATTTTCTTTATTAACATAATCTATAAGAGAAATTATCCTTTTAATATTGTCATGTGTGTGTCTATGATATATTAATCCAGTCTGATCATTATTTATTGTTTTGGATAGTGGTATTTTCATTTTGTTAGTTAATATTGTCATAAATATCTTATAGTCATTATTTAATAATGATATAGGTCTATATGAGGTACAGAGGTTTGGGGATTTTTTTTCCTTTAGGACTGGTGTGATTAAGGAATATCTCCAAGAGGGTGGTATTAAAGCTCGTGACTGAATTTCTGATAGGGTTTTATGGAAGAGGGATAGTATATTTGAAGGAAAAAGTTTATATTTTTCCATAATTATGCATCTATACCTGGAGCTTTGTTATTTTTACCCTCTTTTATTGTATCTGTAATTTCTTTGTAGGATATGGGTGTTTGCAGATCTAGTTTTAATTTTTCTATTTTTTTATATTAGAACATTTTTCATCTAGATTTAATTGATCAATATGTATATTTACTTTTTGGAAATGTTCCATAAAGTGATTTCTATAGGCATCAAGAATGTCACCTAGGGAGGCGGAGCCTAGATGGCTAACTGAAAGCAGTGAATTTCGAGAACTCCATAAACTAGTATAATAATATAGGAAAATTGTATTATTTTCAAGTTTAAAATGCCAGAAATCTATAGATAAACTACTAAACTACATAAATATTAATTTTGGTGAAGATGTACAACAATTTTCCTGTCAAGTAACTTGGAGATTGATTGAGTCACTGAATATGAACAACTCAAGGAATTCTCATCCAGGTACTGCTTTGAAAAAAGAATTGCAATTGATTACATCTACATTACAGGAACTATCTTAGAAAATGGATGGCTTTAAAAATGACAAAAAAACTCAAATTAAATTCTCAAAAACAGACTGATACTCTTAAGGAACTATTACAGTAACAACATACAAAATAACAAATATAGAGACTTCTGTAAATGACATTGAAGGGAGACTCAAAGAGGAAGAATTCCAAAAATGATTTATGTTTAAACAGAATACATGGCTGCTTAACAAAATAGATGACTTAGAAAGAAGAGAAAGGAAAAACAACATAAGGATCTTTGGTCTGCCTGAAAACAATGAAAAAGAAGACATTATTTCATTATTAACAACCCGGATTCCTGAATTTTTTGACTTGAAATTGAGACTTTCATATGGAATTGAAAGGGTGTATGGTGCACTGAGGAAACATGCTTCTAACTCAAAAAATACTCCACCTAGATCCATAGTTATAAAATTTCTTTATTTTCTGGACAAGGAACTAATATTAAAATCTATATAATAAAGCTCCAGGTATAATATTAAAATCTGCTTGGAGAAAATCACCCTTAAAATACAATCAAAGCCTGATAAGGTTTGACAATGATTATTCTTCCAGAATACTAGAACGAAGGAAAAAAGTCTGGCCAATAATAAAACTGTTAAACAAAACAACATTAATGTACAGCTGGCCTTTCCAACCAAGATAAAAATACTTTTTGCCAATGAGATGAGAACCTTTAATGACTTAGAAGAAGCTACTATATTCATCAAAAACAACAACATAGTGTCTATCCCAGAAGAAATGGAATGGATGACCCCTACTCTTAAAAGAATAAATGAAACAGATCCTTGGACTGATGCTAGAAAGAAGCAAATAACTGATTCCAAGATAGCTTTCCCAAAAAAATAACTCTTACAACTGCATCTGTCAAAGTATTAACTGATATGGTAAATCACTTGTCATCTGTTTTTATTTAAAAAAGGAGGGTTTCTTAAACAACTGAGAAACAGTAATAATTTATTCAGAATGTTCAGAGTCCAATAATTCTTCACAAACAAGGGTAGGTCAAGATGGGTTAGTATTTACATTATATATAAGTCAAACAAAGCAACATATAATACAAACATAGAAGTTTGTATTCTTCTTCTTGAACTCGATGAATACTTATCCTGTTCATTTTGCATTGATTTTACTTATAATAATTTAAGTAATTAACTAATTCAACAAGGTACCATTCATCAGAGTTCAAACTCAAATGTAACAAATTAACATCATATATAATAGCAGTAACAGTAGAGTGTTTTGAAAAAAAATGCTGTTATGGAGACTAATACCTTCTTCAGTTAAAATATAATTTAGAAATGTCATATGTAGCCTGGTTAAATAATAGTAGCAAGCTCTTAGTATGAATGTCATTATTCTGTCTCAATATAGTTAATATCATTTATGGCAGGTGTCACAGCTATGAGTGCTGTTTGATCAATTCTGATATGGTGTGTGTGGATGCAGCTGTGTCTGGCAGCTAGTACAAATGTCATTATTATTCTGTCTAAACATAGTTAATATAAATTATGGCAGGTATCATAGCTTCGAGTGCTGTTTGATTGAGCCTGACATGGTGTGTGTGGATGCAGATGTGTCTGGCAGCTGTTGTATGTTGCCGTTTTCATCTCTGGGAAGCTGTGCGTTGTGGCTTGTGATAAACGTTTACTGATGCTTGTTTGTTAGGAAGAGACAGTTGGTGTTTTAACCTGTATCCAGGGGAAAGGGTGGATAAAACTGTGATTTGGGATATTTTGGCAGAGAATAGGTTGTTTATACATATGCTGAGTGAGAGGTGGGAAGGCTGGAAGAATGTGTTATCTCTGTTGTGACGGCTTGCTGGGAGTTTTTTTTTTTTTTTTTTTTTTTTATCTGTTTGCTCTCTGTTCTTTTCCTGGCTGCTGCCTCACTGAAAGGGAAGGAATTTAAGCTTGAAGTTGCAGTGAAGTGAAGCTTTGCTTCAGGTGCCTCGTGAGCCTCTGCTATGCAGTACACAGACACACTAACAGAAACAGACACTCTCAGGTTGCTATAGTAATGGAGACAGAGTGACTATAATGCTTAATGGCTCTGAGGAGCCTCTGAGATGATTCTTGGTAATGAAGTTTTTGGTTTAAAAAAAATATATATATATATATATATATATGGTTCCCATTCAGAAGCCTGAAACATCATAAGCCTGAAAATCAAAATCCTGAAACCAAAAGCCTGAAAATTCAGAATCCTGAAAACTCAAAATCCTGAAAGCCCAAAATCCTGAAAGACCAAAATCCTGAAACTCAAAATCCTGAAAACACAAAATAGACATACTGATGTCATTGTGGCTTTGCTATTGTTAGCCCTGTGGTGTTAGGTCATGCGTTGGGGTCAGGTAAGTGTGCGGTTGGTTTTATTTTAGGGTTAGGGGTTTAAGTGAGTTAGGGTTAGGCAGGTTAGGCATGTATGCAATAGTGACAAATATTGGGGTTAGGGGTGGTTTAAGTGAGTTAGGGTTAGGGCGCGGGTCAGGTGAGTGTGCGATAGTGACGGACCTTAGGGTTAGGGTTAGGGTCAGGGTCAGTTGGTAGATATTAGTGTCTTTATAGTGACATATTAGCATTATTTGTGTTTTCAGTATTTTGAGTTTCAGGATTTTGGTCTTTCAGGATTTTGGGCTTTCAGGATTTTGAGTTTTCAGGATTCTGAATTTTCAGGATTTTGGTTTCAGGATTTTGATTTTCAGGCTTATGATGTTTCAGGCTTCTGAATGGGAACCATATATATATATATATATAATAAAGGGGCTGTTTTAAACCACATGTACACATATTGATGGTCTCCCAACACTTCGTTAAGCTCATTAAGTTGAGTCTTGATTACAAAAAAAATAATAAAAAAATAAATAACTAATGAGCGCAATTTTATATTTAAAATGTATTTTCATCCAGACACATTAAGGACTTTCATAAGAGTGGAACTCTGCATTATTGTGAAAGACTAAGAGCACTTGGTCTTGTGCAGTACCCTTTTCAGTGGTCTGGAAGCTGAGCTTGCTCAGACGTGTTGAGCATATGGGGATAGCTGATTCTAGGGGTGTTTGAGGTTTCCGGGAAGTGCTAGAGAGTCATCAGATTTCCTTTATGGAACTATCAGTGGGAATGGAAGGTGTGCTCAGTGATTCACTGGCAGAGTGGCCACTACATGGAACAGGCTGGAAAAATGGAAGAGGACAAATATTGGTTTGGATATTTTAAGAACAGCCTGGAAACACACCACATGAACTAGTGAATGGTATTCTGGCAAAACTGGATAGGTATTGTTACCCGTGCTTGAAGTACTGATATGTGTGTATGTAAGGATGGAAATATACTTAAGAAAATAGAAGGGTCTCATAATTTAAAGTCTATGGACTGCATAAACATGTTTGGAAGGAGCTAATAATAAGAATAAGCATTACAGCTTGTAGTCTTTCAAATAACTTAGCAACAGCAAAAAAAAAAAAAAAAAAAAAAAAACCTGCACACGATAGTTATGTAACGTATGATTTTAGTAAATCTAGACATAAAATATATAATCGTCATGTAAGATGAAGTAGTCTGCTGAATTTAAATATTAAAGACAGGATTTAATAACATGGGCTCGTGTATAATAACACTACTGTCTTAACTTGTCATAAATGACATACACTACATTGAACATCAAGGGGAAGCATGATGATTTTCTTATATAAGTAAATATGCATAACAAGTCATGTAATTGCTTTAACTTGAATTGTAGTTTTTTAACCCATCTTGACCATATATAATACTTAAGCGGTTACCAAGGTAACTAATGTTTTATACATGACATCAAACTGACAAAGTTGTTGAAGAGAAGCAATAGAAGCCTGAACTTGAAATGTCACACAATCTAAGAATCATATTCTGAACAAATAGTATTAAACTGACTATAGACACTCTGTTTAATAACATGGGCTTGTATATAATAACACTACTGTTTTAACTTCTCATAAATAATATACACTATATTGAACATCAAGGGGAAGCATGATGATTTTTTCATATAAGTAAATGTGCATAATAAGTCAAATAATTGCTTTAACTTGAATTGTGGTTTTGTAACCCATCTTGACTGTACATAATACTTAAGCTGTTACCAAGGTAACTAATGTTTTATACATGACATTAAACTGACAAAGTTGTTCAAGGGAAACAATAGAAGCCTGAACTAGGAATGTCACAGAATATAACAATCACATTCTGAACAAATAGTATTAAATTGACAATAATCACTCACTTTAACCTTTGCTGATTATACAAAATAGAATGTTGCCATAAAATGGCAGTTTATGAATATGGAAAGGGAACTTGTAATCATTAATCACAATAAGTGAATTTGTTGTTTTTAACCTATAATTTCATTTTATAATAACAAATGACAGATATGAAAATCCTTATGTGTAGGAAATGGGAGGAAGGGGGTGCACTGATAATTAAAATGCACTAACTTTCATAAATATTCACATAACACAAACTTGATGCTTTAAGTAAGTTAGCAACAAGCAAAGTTATTACTTAAATACTGGCAAACAATGAAATATAACTTCTCATATATCCAGTAAAATGCATCATATTATAAACATTAGGTATAAATATTATTAACATCTATTTATATTAAGTAATACATTTTGAAAGACTTCATCAGTAAGGGTGAATATATTAAATAACTGTGTGCTATAATCTTTTATTGAGGTTTTATATATGATACATCCTACTTTACTATGACTTGAATTGCTTGTCATCTATCTTTCATGTAAATATTAATTGCTTATGCAGTAAGTAGACATTTATATTGTATTAGAATTCTGTCTAATCTACAATAGTACTATACTTGTTCAAAATAATATAAATGTTGCTTATTCCTATTAGAAATATTCTCCATATGATAATTCAATTTATGGAGCCCAGATGTTCTGGATTGTCAAGGTATGAGTGATAATCTGATGGACTTAGGTTTATCCATCAAATTAGGAATGATTTTCATTCCATGGCTAGTGCGGATCTTAGTTTTGTTAACATTTATTAATTTAAATTTATTTCACAAAAACATTTTTAGTATGCCTGTCCAAGACATTACTTTATTGGTAAATACTCAAAGTATAAAACTGGTAATTTCCTTTAAAAGCTCAAACATATTCTTTATAGTTATCAGAGGAAAATGTTTAATAGTCACAATAAAACGAAAAATATATAGTCCAAATAACCTAAGATGGATTTAACTTTATCATCTTTAAATACCAATGGCTTAAACAATCCTAGCAAGAGATAAAATCTACTGAAATATTTAAAACTGATCAAAGCACAAATTGTCTTCCTTCAAGAAACTCATTTCAAAACAAATGACAATTACAAATGGAATCCTAAGGAATATATGATATTGGCGCAATCCACTTATAAGACAAAGACAAAAGGGGTAACAATTTTATGGAAAACAAATGTGATTAACCCAGAAATCATTTATAAGTATGAGGATAAAGAAGGCCTTATGGCATTAGTAATAGTTAAATATAATAACAGAATATGGACCCTAGCAAATCTATACTGGTTCCCAGGCAGTGGAAGAGGAACTGTTAAAAAACACTTGGATTTCATTTCCAATAATTATTTTTTTATTTTATTTTACATTTGTTTACTGGGATAGTCTAACTGGATTTATGTCCATTTTCAGTGGAGTCCGAGGAGATAAGCTCCAAGAGATTACTAGACTACTAACATACAGGTACTATTTTTATATACAGTTACATACTACAAAATTTAAACAGTTCAGGAATTTTCACAGTTTATACAAAAAACATGTTACAAGCATTAGATAAGATATTTTAGACTTTATGTACAAGACTTCATTAGTAACTAGAAAGTAATTGTTAAACAAATACATACTTCAAGTTTCAACAGTTCAGCAATGCTCACAGTTCAAACAATACTTGTTGCCTGTCTTAGGTAGGATGCTTTAGAATTATATGCAGAAGAATTTAACTAGGTATTTTAAATTATCTCTATTAGGATAAGATATGTTTTTGTCAAGGCTAAGCCTTGATCTAAAAAGACACAGATAGAGCAGGAATTAGGTCTTAAGAGAGGGTATTTGGGATATAGTTTGAGATTAGTCTGGATTTCTATAGGGACATAACCAATGGGTTTTAAGACAGAGTTTCAGATTGTGTTTAAAAAGTGTAAATGAAGACAGTGATGTAAGTTCATGGGGGAGTTGGTTGCAATACTTTCCAACTGCATTTGAGAACAGAGCATCTCCTGCCATGTTATTAGATTTACATGTTGATACAAGTAGTTTATTAGATGAGCGTAAAGTTGAAAGGTTCTTATAATGGGTAATGAGACTAGCAAGTATTGGGATATTGGTAGGTTGGAAAAGGGTTTTGTGCCCAATGGTGATTTGTTTAAAGTGAATCTGATTCAGAAGCTCTAACCAGCCTACTTGTTTCAGATTATGGCAGTGATGGGTCCTAAAGGAGGAAACAGTAGCAAATCTGGCAATGCTAGTGTAAGCGTTGGCTAGTTTGTTAAGGTTATTTTTTGACAAGTTAGTATATATGGAAGAAGCATAGAGAAGTGTGGAGATAAGTTGGGAATAGGCAATAGTGGCTCTGGCTAGTGGCGAGAGAAAGGGTTTTATCCTATAAAGGGAGCCTAGTTTCCTGTTGACAGTTTTTATGGTATTGTTGATATGGGTTTCAAAGTTCAGGTTGTTATTAATGGTTATCCTTAGAAGTTTAGTTGTTGGATCGGGAGATATGAGTGTACCATTATTGGATAAGACTGAAAAGTGCATTGGGAGTGATTTATGGGTAGGAGTGAAGAGGACGAGTTTGGTTTTTTGGGGGGTTCAAGAGGAGGCAGCGTTGTAGAAACCAATTTTCTGTTTTATTGAATGTTGTCTGCATTAGAGTCTGTAGTTGGGATTGAGATTTAGCTGAGCAGATTATTGTCGAATCATCTGCGTATTGTACACAGTTAGTTAAAGGAATAACTAGGTTGAGGTCATTGATAAATATTGAGAAAAGGAGGGGACCCAATATAGAGCCCTGAGGAGCATCTAGGGTAACTGAGAGATGGGATGAGAGGTTGTTGTCCCATAGCACTGCCTGCTGTCTGTTATCAAGGTAGGACTGGAACCATTTTATAGGATTTTAGAATATTGAGAAGTAAGTGGTGGTTGACCATGTTGAATGCTTTTGAAAGGTTGATGAAAAGTGCTGAAGAGAGAAGATTGTTATTACGGTTTTTATTGATGCTGTCAGTAAAGGATAGGAGTGCAGTTATACTGTGGAAAGGCCTGAAGCCATGTTGTGATTTGGCCAGTAAATTGTTCTGGAGTAGGTGGTCTAGTAACTGCCTGTGGAAGCACTTTTCCATTATTTTACCTAATAGGGAAAGTAGAGCCATGGAACAGTAGTTCGAATATTCTCTGGAGTGTCCACCCTTGTGTAGGGGGATAATGTGGGACATTTTTCAAATGGTGGGAATAGTGCTTTCTTGTATGGTTCTATTTATCAGCAATGATACAGGATAAGCTATGACTTTGGCTGCCTTTTGCAGGTATTCAGCAGGTATCTGGTCAGCTGAGGTGGTAGTAGGTTTTAGTTTACATAAGAGGTTGCAGATGAGGGAAGTTGGGGCAGTTTGCAGGTTTAGAGTTGGGAGAGAGTTAGTAGTATTGGTTGGAAGGGCAGAGCTATTGGCTGTTAGTTGATTAGCAAGTGTTTGGATGGTCTCAGTGAAGAAGGTATTAAAAGCATTAGCAGTTTGCTTTGGATTGTCGGAATTTGATCCTATAGGGGTGGTGTTGTGGATTGGCCTGGTTGAAGTAGTCTGTTTATGCTAGCCCAGAACTTTTGTGGATTATTTTGGTTGGTCTGTTGGAGGTGGAAGTAAAAGTTTTTTTTTTATCTTTGAGTATAGCTTTCTTAGTCTCATTTCTTTTTTGCCTGAATTGTTGTTGGTCTGCGGGGTTTTTAGTTGTTCTCCATAGTGCCCAAACTTTATTTCTCTGTTGAATTTTCTGCCTGGTTTTCTTTGTAAGCCATGGGGCGGGTTTAGATTTAATTTTGATGGAACGCTTTGGTGCATGGTCGTTAAGGATTGTTAAGAATTTTGAGTTAAAGTAGTTTGTTGCTTCATCAAGTGGGAGGTATTTTATAGGTGCCCAATCACATTCTTTTAGTTCAGCTTGGAAGTTATCGGGGTTAAAGTTTCTGTTGCTTCTTATTGTTTTATATATGGTTGGGTTGTGTGAGCTCGACCTTTGCCTGATTATGTAAGTGAGAGAATGGTCACTTACATCGTCAGGGAGGGTCCCTACATTATAGAGTTGTTAGTGATTATTTATTAAAATCCAGTCTAGGATGGATTCTTTGTTATTGGGTTTATTAATTCTGGTTGGGGAGTTAATTGTTTGTGAGAAGCCATTAAGGTTAGTATGGGAGGTTGGTGATTCAGTTGAGCAGTCCTTCCAGTCTATACTAAGTCTCCAAGAATTATTGTCTCTTGGGGAATTTTTGTGGAGAGTTCAGCAAGGATACCTTCCAGTGTGGTGGTGATGTTACCAGGGGGCAAGTAGACACATATTATATTTAGGGATTTGCTGGGATTAAGTTAAAGTTTGGTGATAATAATTTCTGCATTGTTTTCAGAAGAGGAACCAAGATCTAGTACAGATATTTGTAGCCCTTCTTTATAGACGATAGCAACACCCCCTCCTTTTTTTTACTTTGCGGTCTTGTCCCAAGATGTTGTACCCAGATGGAATAATTTCAACATCTTGTGTAGTGGGTTTTAGCCATGTTTCTGTTAAACAAAGTATATCAAAGGAATGAACATCTAGGAGAGCATGGAGGTGGGCAATTTTATTATTTATGCTGCGAATATTTAGGTGAGCTATATAGAGTGAGTTGGGAGATTTAGATGGGATATTTGGGGTAGAGGGAACATTAATTTGTGGTTCTGTTCTTGTTTTTTGCCCTGGTCCTGGGTTAGGATGAATGTCCCCATCTAGTAAGGAGAGGTGTAATAGTTTGTTTAAGAGATTGTGGAGGTTAAAGTAGTGGTGAAGAGTTTTTTTTAGGTTTTAGATAGCTGTATTTGATATGGGGTCAGTCTGTGATATTTAGAAAGTAAATAGCTAGGTAAAGATGTTATATTTATGTGTTCTGGAGAGTTAATTAGAGGTATAATACTTGTTTGTGTATTAGGGAAGTTCAGCTGTAAATATTTTGACTGTTCATATGAGGTTAGCAGGTAGGCTGCTGTTAGAGAAAGTAGGAGAAAGACAATGATTAGGAGCCTTAGTTGAATTTGGAAAGGGAGTGTTTGCATAGTGACTAATAAGCTTACTGGTGTTCTTTAAAGCGGAGGAGTTATACTAGGGGTGATTATATAGAGGTGTATGTAGAATGTTAACAAGATGACTATTGTGATTGGATTGGAGAGGAAGATGGTGTGGTGAGGATGTATAAGCTTAGGAGCAGTAGGGGTGGGTGGGAATTGGGGGTAGGGGAGCTGAGTGAGCCCGCAAGGCGAACGGAGCGGGTAGAGACAAGAGAGGTAAGGAGCTGAAAAGAACAATCAGTTGAAGCTGGGATTACAGTAGGTAGGTAACCCTAAATACTGGAATAAAGTTAAAAGAGTAGATAATAGAACTATTTGGAGGGTGTGTGAGACCATAAAAATAAATAGAAGTTATGGGCTACAGTTTAATAGCAAGTCTGTGGATAAACAGTATATAGCAAAGGCGTAGTACAGGTCAGGAGAAGGCTTCAAGGCCTGGAAGGGACAAGTCTGCTACCTGGTGGCCCAGATTAATTTATTGTAAGCAGGGTAAAAAAGGAAGGAGCTTAGGTTCCTAATGCAAGAAAAGGAGTAGTGGTTCTGAGTGTCTTTAAATGGTGGAAAAAGTAGATTAGACTGCTTACAGAGTGGAGAGGGAGTAAAGCTGCTGGTTTTCCTGGCTAGTGCTTTATAGCCACCTAGATCTAATAGTAAGTTATAGGCTATACTGGCCATGATAGTTTAGACACATACTTTCATGCTCCCTTTACTGAGAAAGTACAGGGATAGGTTGCTCAACTGTGGAGACTGAAGGGAGTTTGGACAGGGTCCTTGTTCTTCAGGTTGTCAGTTTCTGTGTCCTAGAGCAGTGTACTCAGACTGGAGAGCTGGTATTGTTTTAGGAGGAAAGGAGAGAGAGAAAAATAGTAGAAACAAGATATTTAGTTTAGTATCAAAGGCATTGTAATTAAACAGAATATTATAAGCATATAATCACGTAGAACTGTACAAAAAATGTAGTTCTGGCTATCAAGTTCTCAAGTTGCCTAGAAGGATGCATCACTCCTTACAGGTCTTCATTATAGCAAGTCCTTATCAAAAGTAAGTCAGCAAAATTCTGGTCAAATCTTATTATTCTAACTAGGCTAGGAACAAGACTATAGGAAGCTACAAGGTATATATCCAGTTAGTTAACAATGATAGCTGTAAAATTATCATTAGCACTAACACTATAGAGCAATAACTATAACTATAGCTTAACTATAGCTTACATTAATAATGTAGTTCACGCTTTTTATTAACAGCTCATATATATAAATAAATAATGCAGATAGTAACTATATATGTAAGCTTATTTGTGCTTTATGAACATAAGTATTGTAAAATCATAGCATGGTTAAATAAGCATGTACAATTATTCCTGTATGAATGCTATCTGCCAAAACATTTACAATTGTTACAGCACTCCCAATGTTTTTAATCATAGACCTGAAAAAATAACCTTAGGTGGACATTGCAGGGAAGTAGATTTCCCTAACTTAATGCAGGGACCTTGGACATAGTAAATATGTGGGAGCATTAAGAAAAGTAAAGACTCAAGCATTAAAAATACTACATTAAATGGCCACTCATATGGGGCATCTGATTTAAGGTGGTGCAGCTTTTACATCAATGTTTAAGACTTAAGCACACCCTTCAGGTAGTGTAGTATAAAAACAAATTCACTTAGTAATACTTAAAGTCAGTATGTCTAATGATACACTAATTCATTGAGGATGAACCTGAATTCTAATGTAGAAGCTGTAGGTGTGGATGTTTAGCTAAGGCAAAGCTCAAGTTTAGAGTCAGCCTCTCCATTCATGTTTTCTTTTATTGTTATCTATATTGGCTAGTTGCGGTGCAGTCCTAGCGTTCTCACATATACCTCTTATCATTGTTAAACTTTACAAATGCTACTTGTTTAAAAATCAGCCACGTTCATACGTTTCACATTAAATTAGCTAGTAGAGGTGCAGTTCGTGATTACCATAAGCACCTATTACGCTAGATGCATTCTTAGGGGCGGCCACGGTGGTGCAGCGGTTAGTGTTGCCGCCTCACAGCAAGAGGTTCTCTGGTTCGATCCTCAGCTGGGGTGCCTTCTATGTGGAGTCTGCATGTCCTCCCTGTGGTCGCGTGGGTTTCCTCCTGGTGCTCCGGTTTCCTCCCACATCCCAAAGACATGTTGTAGGTGGATTGGACACTCTAAATTGGCCCTAGGTGTAAGTGCGTGCATGTGTGTACCTTCTGTGGAAGTTTGGGCGCCGGGCTGGCAACTTGACACCGTAAAAACTCCACTGCCAATCATGAGCGGACAGATGATCCGCTGTGGTGACCCCTAACCGGGAAAAGCCGAAAGAAGAAGAAAGAAGACTCTAGATGCAATCTTAAATGTAGGCAAGTATGTCTCCTCATTTATTTCCTAGTCTGCTTTTAAACTATATTGGCTAGAGTATTCCGTTATGGCTTTCTGGACACTCTGCTTATCTGTGATGAAGATGTAAGTAAGAGCTAAATTATGACTTTGCGCAGGTATCCCAGCCCCGATACCGCTCTGCTATTGCGTTCTCTAAACGTACATGGAAGTTACAGCAAATTGGTCTTATTGTGAAGACAACAATACAGAGACCAGATTTAGTAAGATGCTGTTTAAATAAGGTTCTTATGTTTAGAGCAGCGTGAGTTAGGGTAAAAATAATAGTGTGGAAAACAGCTGTGGTTGAGCACAATTGTACAAACTCTCCGTGTACCTTAAGGTAGTACCATATCAGATATACTGAATATAGTGGGGTATCTTACAAAAGGTGGAAATTATGACAAGTTCCTTTAAATGATAAAAACAAAATTGAAGAGGAAAGTGTAATAAAGTACTTCCTAATGGGGTTCTTAGAGGTAGAGCACCGTAGGTTTAGAAGCTATTTAGTTCTTCCAAGTTCCTTAAATGGATTTTAATTCCAGTTGTTCTCCAAATGAAACCAAGAATGAAAAACTTGGTTAAAATCGATTTAATGTAACAAAAAATAATAAAATACAAGTATATAAAGTCCCTTTATCACACGATAAGCGCTTTCAAATTAATCTTCCTCAGATCGTAGTAAGATGTGGGACAATCATTCCCTTATATAAAAAGAAACTGTAATTGCTCATCCAATAAAATTGGAATCAGTGTATTGTCAACCAGTGATTTCTGAAGTTTTTCCATCCCTTCTACTTCAGTCGAGCCAATAACAACTGTTTCTTATTGACACACCTCCTTCCATACATACGAGGACAAAATGTATTATGTATGCAAATTAGCTGATGGAGATAGCCAATGGCAGCTATCAAAAAGCGGCAATGGCCAAGTCAGTACCTTCCACTCTTGTATTCTCTGTATTTTGTTTATTTAACTTTCACATGAATACGATCGCATTGGCAATAAACAAGCCATAGCAGTTTTTCTTCTTCGTAATAGCTTAAAGAGACAATCATAAACAATAAATATAGAATTAATGTAATATGGAGCTGTCATTTCCTAAGTTTCTCTTTTCATTCTGCTCCACTTGAGCCAATGATAAACCTTTCTCATTGACACACCTCCCTCCATTTCTACGGAGTCAACGTCTTATTGTATTGACAGCTCCATATTACATTAATTCTATATTTATTGTTTATGATTATCTCTTTTAAGCTATTACGAAGAAGAAAAACTACTATGGCTTGTTTATTGCCAATGTGATCATATTCATGTGAAAGTTAAATAAGCAAAATACAGAGAATACAAGAGTGGAAGGTACTGACTTGGCCATTGCCGCTTTTTGATAGCTGCCATTGGGTATCTCCATCAGCTAATTTGCATACATAATAAATTTTGTCCTCGTATGTATGGAAGGAGGTGTGTCAATAAGAAACGGTTGTTATTGGCTCAATTGAAGTAGAAGGGATGGAAAAACTTCAGAAATCATTGGTTGACAATATACTGATTCCAATTTTATTGGATGAGCAATTACAGTTTCTTTTTATATAAGTGAATGATTGCTCCACATCTTACTACAATCTGTGGAAGATTAATTCGAAAGCGCTTATCGTGTGATAAAGGGACTTTATATACTAGTATTTTATTATTTTTTGTTACATTAAATCAATTTTTAACCAAGTTTTTCGTTCTTGGTTTCATTTGGATAACAACTGGAATTGAAATAATAACGCTAGCCTTGCTGAACCAGCTGTCATTGTTTTGAAGTTAATTTTTACTAGACAGTTCACCACAGCAGAAGGGAAAAATCTCTTTTTTTGTCTTTGTCTTCATTTATTTTCCTCTGCAAATGGCTAACAAATCAAGTTCTTCCAGGAACAAGGGTAATCTTGCCAACTTGGACTTTATTCACACAGCAAATACAGACAATGCAGAAACTAATCTAAATCCTTTATTGAGCTCACAGTTTGGTTCAAATGAAGTAAGTACAACTAACAGTACCATGGAAAATGTGGATAATTCTAATTTTGATACCATTCTCAGAGATGTTGAAACTGTAACATTTAAATTAAAAAGACTTACTTGGCAGCGATATCATTTGGAAGCATGCCTGCATCATAAAGTTATACCGAGAGGTATGCGAGTCAAATGTATGCCTAGTTATGGAAATCAGCATCCTGCACTATTAGCAAGCTGGCAGGCCATCAACCTTGAAACCAGTTTTCGGTATATTAAACTTTTATTAGATTATTTTAAACCAGAAGAAGACAAAATTTCTCAACAGATACAAGAAAAACAAGTTGAACTGGAAAAGGTGAATTTAACTCCGTATCAAATAAATAGACTGGAAACTTTGCAGTTCAATATAAATATTTATGAATCAAAAATAAAGGAACAGAAAATTAAAAAAATTAAATAGGAATGTATTGGATTTTAAACAAGGGCAGATCTTTGAATGGCCAAGAGAAGAACACTTGGGTGAACAGAGGCTGTATCCCCCACCTTTTAACAGCAACAAAAAAATAAATTTTGCATCAAGTAATGTTAATTCTGTAGTCAATCCATGCATAGAATGTGAAGCTCAAACTGTTAATCATGCTTTAGAAGAACAACCAGCTGATGTGTCTGATATCAATACAGGGAACACAATAGGAGCTGCTACTTCAGGGGCTATACCAAAGAAAAACGGCACACATTTACCTGTAACAACAACATTACCAATTTTTTGAAGCAGAATTATTATAGGAACAACAGGTCACGAAGTCAAGATCGGAAGAGGAAAAAACCTTTAATATGAATGAGTCTTTGGTGGTCAATATATCAAAATACACTTTAACATCTGCTGAACAGTCCATTTTACAAAAAGGGCTGACCTTTATTCCCTCCTTTAGGTCTGACCTGAATGAATTTGTTATTGATCTAAAATGCTTTGGACGAAATGTCACACTTAAGAGTATATTTGGGAACAAACAGGAATACAATAAGAAACTAAAGAAACCTAGTACTTTTGTACCTGTTAGCCATCCGGCAGTTGAACTGTTCATAAGATTATGTAGTAATGAAGTTGAGAAATTAAGGATGGATCCCCATACCAAGCATTATAGAAACATCACATTAGAAGAGAAAGAAGCTATCCATCGTTTACAGCATACTAGAGATATTATTTTGAAACCAGCTGATAAAGGTGGAGCCATAGTGGTTATGGACTCCTCTTGGTATTCTAGTAAAATGGAAGATATGTTGAAAGATCTAAAAACATATGTTGAAGTCACATCCTCTGTGGTTAATCAGGCTATACATAAAGTCAAATCACATCTGAATGATATGGTCTTACAAAGGCAAATTGATATGGATTTATTTAACTTTTTAGATGTTATCACGCCTACCATTCCAAGTATCAGTGGGTTATCAAAGATACACAAAGATTTTCTCAATCCACCGTTACGTCCCATTGTCTCAGGTCAAAGATGGGTCACAGAAAATATGTCTTTATATGTGGAGAAAGAATTGAGAGAAGTTTTGAATTCTTATGACACAGTTTTAAGGGATATGGATGATTTTCTACGTAAATTGAATATAGTGATGGAAGGTGAGATCGAGCCATGTAATCTCCTATTGACTACTTTAGACATTAACAGTCTTTTTACCACCATTCCGAATGAAGTAGGACTAGAGTCGATAAGATTATTATCTACAAGCAAGAGTGCGTTAGAAATTTGAACTATCTGTGACTTACTTGAATTGATCCTGGAGAACAACTACTTTGTGTATGGTGAGAAAAGTTTCTTACAGAAATGGGGGGTAGCCATGGGCACGCCCTGTGCTAATAGCTATTCGAATCTCGTTTTAGTTGAGTGGGAACTACAGTTTGTCTTACATAACAACAATCCATGGTTTCATAATATCTTATATTACGGACGTTTTGTTGATGATTTATTTATTCTGTGGAAAGGAAGTGTTGAGCAATTTCAACTATTTCATAGGTATTTGAATTAACCTACTTCATTCCTGACCTTTACTTCTAATCATTCAAGACAAGTAGTGAGTTTTCTAGATGTTAATGTCATACTCAAAGAAACAGGAGATTTGGAAATTGAATTACATAGAAAAAGTACATGGAGGAATCACTATTTATTAAAAAGCAGTATGCATCCCAGGCATATTACAAGAAACATCATGAGGAATGAGACAAATAGGATCTATAAACATTGCAATCAAGAGACCACACGTAACAGGGAAATAGAATTTTTGCAAAGAAATCTGAAAGAAAGAGGCTATAAAGAGCAAGATCTTGAACCATCGGTTAGAGATAGACAAGAAAGGAATATGCATGAAAATACGCTGACTAGATTCATTCTAACATATAGTACTGATAACTACCAAGTCCAACAAGTAATCAAACAATTCTGGCCTATTTTAACACAAGACCCACAGTTAAAAGATATTGTGGGTGATAGACCACAGTTTGGTTATAAAAATAAGAAGAACATAAAAAGACTGTTATGTACAGCGACTCAGAGGAAGAACCTGATACAGGGCCGGAAGGGTACTTTTATTTGTAGTAATTGCAATATTTGCCCCTTGATAGACAGCAGCAACGAGTTTGAACATCCAAGAACACATAGAATATGCATCTTTGGAGTTAAGCAACTTGTACCACAAGTAATGTCATCTACTTGGCTACATGTAGACTATGTAAATTTTTTACGTAGGTAAAACCAATCAGATGTTTAAAAAATGGATACAAAGACATCAAAGAGATATTATTAACAAAGATATACATAATGCATTGGCACTCCATATCAACATGAACAAAGGTCATTCGTTTTTATTTAAAGTTATTGAGACTGTACATGTTGGTCCGAGAAAAGGAGACATTGAAAATGTAACTGAAATAAGAGAAACCAAATGGATAATTAATTTAAGAGCTGATCGATATCCGGGATTGAATAGTGTCATTCCTTTGAAACCAGTCCTGAAAAAGCGTAGATCGACCATGAAATAACAGTACTATTATAAAGATGTCCAGTCTCATAAAGAGACAACTTGTACAGTTGTTCTTATGTCTATAATCCAGGATCAAAGAAATTTATGAACATGAAAGAGACCTATTATTGATTGATTATACCTTGCTTTCATCGTAGGATCCTTTAGAGTTAACTTAGCCAATTTGCATATACAATAAGACGTTGACTCCGTAGAAATGGAGGGAGGTGTGTCAATAAGAAAGGTTTATCATTGGCTCAAGTGGAGCAGAATGAAAGGAAAAACTTAGGAAATGACCGCTCCGTATTACATTAATTCTATATTTATTGTTTATGATTGTCTCTTTTAAGCTATTACGAAGAAGAAAAACTACTATGGCTTGTTTATTGCCAATGCGATCGTATTCATGTGAAAGTTAAATAAACAAAATACAGAGAATACAAGAGTGGAAGGTACTGACTTGGCCATTGCCGCTTTTTGATAGCTGCCATTGGCTATCTCCATCAGCTAATTTGCATACATAATAAATTTTGTCCTCGTATGTATGGAAGGAGGTGTGTCAATAAGAAACGGTTGTTATTGGCTCGATTGAAGTAGAAGGGATGGAAAAACTTCAGAAATCATTGGTTGAAAATATACTGATTCCAGTTTTATTGGATGAGCAATTACAGTTTCTTTTTATATAAGTGAATAATTGCCCCACGTCTTGCTACGATCTGAGGAAGATTAATTCAAAAGCGCTTATCGTGTGATAAAGGGACTTTATATACTTGCATTTTATTATTTTTTGTTACATTAAATCAATTTTTAACCAAGTTTTTCGTTCTTGGTTTCATTTGGAGAACAACTGGAATTGAAATAATAAAGCTAGCCTTGTTGAACCAGCTATCATTCTTTTGAAGTTAATTTTTACTAGACAGTTCACCACAGCAGAAGGGAAAATCTCTTTTTTTGTCTAAGTTCCTTAAATGGGGTTGGTTGCTAAGGATTCTCCATGTGGATGGCGCAGGTTGAGAAGCCTAGGTTTAGATCGTTCTTAAAATGAGATGTGAGATACCCTTTACGTGGCTTCTCAGTGTCATGTTAGCAGAATTGCATATTGGTCAAATGTATGTAAACTACAGCAACCAGATAATATTGCTTTGCTTAAGAAACATAGAAGTCTCTTAGTGTACGCACCAAAAGTTCTACAGAAGCTCACTTTGAATTATAGTAATGCTATACTACTAAGGCTAGCACTCTAACACATTGAAGAATAAATGTGCACCATTAATGGGAGACACCTAAAAGCTACCGCTCAAGGGAGTGTAGTAAAAAGTAAAGTATTCATATATGAATCTACACCAAAAGAAAAATTAAACATATGTTACCATGAAAGCCTCATTTCCTTCTTAAACAGTACATACTACTCAACAATAAGGCAATAGTTCAGTACTTACATTAGCCAGGGCACTGGGCCAGGAACACACAGCAGCTGGGGGAAGTTCTATAAAGGAAATGGCAGCCCAGGCCAGCATGTATTTATGGAAAAGTGGAGGATGTGAGGTAGGAGGGTGGGGGAAGGAGAGATGGGAAAAGTGGAGGATGTGAGGTCGGAGGGTGGGGGAAGGAGAGATGAGGGCTGAGAACTAGGAGAGGCTAGTGGTACTAGAAATTGGATAGGCTGATAGACATATAGGTAAAATACCAGTGTGTAGAAGTATGATGTGAAGATGGGGTGGAGAGAGGGGACAGTGAAGTAATGATGAGTCAAAGTCTTAGCTAGGTGGGGGAAGGGGAGAAGATGGTATAGGTTAAATAAGGAGAGAGACAAGAGAGGTAAGGAGCTGAAAAGAACAATCAGTTGAAGCAGGGATTACAGTAGGTAGGTAACCCTAAATACTGGAATAAAGTTAAAAGAGTAGATAATATAGCTATTTGGAGGGTGTGTGAGAGCTAACCATAAAAAGAAATAGATGTTATGGGCTACAGTTTAATAGCAAGTCTGTGAAATAACAGTATATAGCAAAGGTGTAGTACAGGTCAGGAGAGGGCTTCAAGGCCTGGAAGGGACAAGTCTGCCACCTGGTGGCCCAAATTAATTTATTGTAAGTAGGGTAAAAAAGGAGGGAGCTTAGGTTCCTAATGCAAGAAAAGGAGTAATGGTTCTGAGTGTCTTTAAATGGTGGAAAAAGTAGATTAGACTGGTTACAGAGTGGGGAGGGAGTAAAGCTGCTGGTTTTCCTGGCTAGCACTTTACAGCCACCTAGATCTAATAATAAATTATAGGCTATACTGGCCGTGATAGTTTAGACACATACTTTCATGCTCCCTTTACTGAGAAAGTACAGGGATAGGTTGCCCAAATGTGGAGACTGAAGGGAGTTTGGACAGGGTCCTTGTTCTTCAGGTTGTTAGTTTCTGTGTCCTAGAGCAGTGTAGTCAGATTGGAGAGTTTCATGCTCCCTTTACTGAGAAAGTACAGGGATAGGTTGCTCAAGTGTGGAGACTGAAGGGAGTTTGGACAGGGTCCTTGTTATTCAGGTTGTTAGTTTCTGTGTCCTAGAGCAGTGTAGTCAGATTAGAGAGTTTCATGCTCCCTTTACTGAGAAAGTACAGGGATAGGTTGCTCAACTGTGGAGACTGAAGGGAGTTTGGACAGGGCCCTTGTTCTTCAGGTTGTTATTTCCTGTGTCCTAGAGCAGTGTACTCAGATTTGAGTGATTAGCCAGGACTCTGGGCTAGGAACACACAGCAGCTGGGGGCAGTTCTATAAAAGGCAACTTAGTATTAGGAGTAGATTTTAACTCTATATTTGATATTTCTGAAACTAAAAATAAAAGACCGCTGCATACATGTGCTGTATCAAAAGCTTTAAACAAGTGGGTAGAATCATTTTATCTTGTAGGTACTTTAAAGTTTAAAGAAGATAAATCTTTGTCATTTTCCCATTAAGATCACAAATTTGGTACCCAAACTAGAATAGATAAAATATTTGCTGCCCATGACGTACACTCTAAAATCATTAATTTCTCAATCATTCCTTGCCCCTTTTCATACCACAATTCATTGATACTAAAACTTCAAAATGGGTACAAGCCATTAATGTTTAGCTCCAGAATTCCAGAATATATAGCTAAAATTAAAGAGTTCAAACCCTGGTTATTATCTGAATTACAGTTCTTCTTAGATATTAATTACACTACAGAGATAAAATAATGATATGGGACTCATTAAAAGCTTACATATATGGTAAAACCCTAACTTGGTATAAAACAATCAGAGAGTGGGATTCTGAATTATTAGATCTACAATCCAAACTTTTGTCAGTAAAAGCTGAAAAAAATCAAAATCATTTGGAGATGAAAAAGAAAGTAGAAGTATTAAACAATAAATACAATGAAATTCTAACACATAAAACTAGTTTAGCTTTAGAAAAACTAAAAATGAATACGTTGGCCACTTCTCCCAAATATCTACATAATTTATCCACAAGAATCAAAATACAGTCAAAAGCTAATAACATTAAAAGTATCTTTCATGAAAGAAAGGGAAAAATGTCTCAGATATAGGTGACATTTTTGATGTCTATAGAAATCACTATATGGAACATTTCCAAAAAGAAAATATATATATCGATCAATTAAATCTAGATGAAAAATGTTCTAATATAAAAAAAACAGAAAAAATAAAACTAAAAGCACCCATAACTACAAAAAGTTTACAGATACAATAAAAGAGAGTAAAAATAATAAATCTCCAGGTATGGATGGCACAATTATGGAAATATATAAAAGTTTTTCTTCAAAGATACTATCCCTCTTCCATAAAACTCTATTAGAAATTCAGTCACAAGCTTTAATACTACCCTCTTGGAGATATTCCTGAATCACACCACTCCTAAAGGAAAACAAATCCGCAAACCTCTGTACCTCATATAGACTTATATCATTATTAAATAATGACTATAAGATATTTATGACAATATTAACTAACAAAATGAAAATACCACTATCCAAAACAACAGCAAATGCCCTCAAGCCAAGAACAACAGTGTTGCTTTAACGCTCTTTATTCAAGACAAACGTTTTCGCCCCTGCTATGCAGTAGGCTTCATCAGAAACAACAAAGTAAAAAAATTTTAGCACACTTTTAAATAGTGCAATCATGATGTCATTTCCTTAGAAACAGTGTAGCCAAGTAAAAACAAACAAGTGAAAGTTGTTCACTCTGGAAATACCAATAATAAAACTTCTTGACATTAAAAATACAATACATCAAAGAGCATACCAATGCAAATAACATAATATATATATTTAAATAACATTCGTGTTAACATAAAAAAAGTATAAAAATAAGAAGTGTAAAATACTTTCCAAATAAATTTGGAAAGAACGTACTATCTCTGGTAACTTTTATATCTTAGTATTGAAGAGATATTACAAGACTCATTTAGGCCAGGGAAAGAGTAGGCATCCACCCCAATTTGCCACTCTAATTCCCTGGTCTCCAAAAGTAATGACTGAGGTCCGCCTCTAGGGCCCAAAGTGACATGTTCAATTCCCATGAATTCGAAACTATGTCCTATGTTATTAACAATGTGTTTAGACAAAGCGTTGTCAGTTTTTTTATTTTTTATTGCATAACAGTGTTGGTAAATTCTATCACTGAACTTGCGATCAGTTTTCCCTATGTAGAAACAGGGGCAGCAAACACAAAAGGCAGCATAAACAATTGATTTCATGTTACAATTAATTTTTGAATGGATAGTGTATTTCCTATTCCTAATTGTAAACGAGCTACCAGATCTCAAATATTTGCATCTGTTGCAAAAACCACAAGGAGCATTTCCAACCTGTCTAGTAGTTGGCATGCAATGAGTAGTCCTTTGAAGCAGTTCCTTTAAGTTTTTCCCTCTTCTATAAACTACAGAGGGGGATGGACCCAATTTTTGAAGTAGTATAGAATTATTATGAATAAAATACCAATTCTTTTTAATAATTGCCCAAATGGTACCGACCTCTTTGCAAAAAGTCAACACAAAACTTGTGTGAAAGTCGGTTGATAATTGGGTAGAGGTGGCATTAATATTATTCACTACGGGGCTTTCTAAAGTACCCACATCAAGTGCATGCCCCGTAGTTGTTGACTCATGGGTGTAATTAGCTAGCAAAGGTTTGTAAAAGCCAATTGTTCTTTTCATGGACACCTCCTCAATGAGTTCGTCAATCAAGGGGGACGGGTAGCCCCTATTAGAAAATAAATCTTTCAAAAAAGTGCACTCAATTTCAAATGCCTCTAGTGTGCTACACATGCGCACAGCTCTGACCAATTGTCCTTTGACAATTGATCTTTTTTGTTTAGGTGGGTGGTTACTAGAATAATGTAGGAAACTATTGCAATAAGTAGACTTCCTATAGATACAAGATGCAAACCTGGTTGTCGCTTATTGGGAGAAAGAATTTTTTAGGGTTAATCCTAAATTCAAAGACATGGTAAAATACTACACGTGTCTTCTGGATGATGTGTTGATCTTGCTTGATGGCAATGAAAGTGATGCAATTGACTTATTACAACTGATGAATGGTTCCTCTACATTCTTAAAATTTACCTTTCATTTTTCTACAATCGAAATTGATTATTTAGATGTCAAGTTGGTGAAGGATTTTGTCAACAACTGCTTTGCATCTTGTATCTATAGGAAGTCTACTTATTGCAATAGTTTCCTACATTATTCTAGTAACCACCCACCTAAACAAAAAAGATCAATTGTCAAAGGACAATTGGTCAGAGCTGTGCGCATGTGTAGCACACTAGAGGCATTTGAAATTGAGTGTACTTTTTTGAAAGATTTATTTTCTTATAGGGGCTACCCGTCCCCCTTGATTGACGAACTCATTGAGGAGGTGTCCATGAAAAGAACAATTGGCTTTTACAAACCTTTGCTAGCTAATTACACCCATGAGTCAACAACTACGGGGCATGCACTTGATGTGGGTACTTTAGAAAGCCCCGTAGTGAATAATATTAATGCCACCTCTACCCAATTATCAACCGACTTTCACACAAGTTTTGTGTTGACTTTTTGCAAAGAGGTCGGTACCATTTGGGCAATTATTAAAAAGAATTGGTATTTTATTCATAATAATTCTATACTACTTCAAAAATTGGGTCCATCCCCCTCTGTAGTTTATAGAAGAGGGAAAAACTTAAAGGAACTGCTTCAAAGGACTACTCATTGCATGCCAACTACTAGACAGGTTGGAAATGCTCCTTGTGGTTTTTGCAATAGATGCAAATATTTGAGATCTGGTAGCTCGTTTACAATTAGGAATAGGAAATACCCTATCCATTCAAAAATTAATTGTAACACGAAATCAATTGTTTATGCTGCCTTTTGTGTTTGCTGCCCCTGTTTCTACATAGGGAAAACTGATCGCAAGTTCAGTGATAGAATTTACCAACACTGTTATGCAATAAAAAATAAAAAAACTGACAACGCTTTGTCTAAACACATTGTTAATAACATAGGACATAGTTTCGAATTCATGGGAATTGAACATGTCACTTTGGGCCCTAGAGGCGGACCTCAGTCATTACTTTTGGAGACCAGGGAATTAGAGTGGCAAATTGGGGTGGATGCCTACTCTTTCCCTGGCCTAAATGAGTCTTGTAATATCTCTTCAATACTAAGATATAAAAGTTACCAGAGATAGTACGTTCTTTCCAAATTTATTTGGAAAGTATTTTACACTTCTTATTTTTATACTTTTTTTATGTTAACACGAATGTTATTTAAATATATATATTATGTTATTTGCATTGGTATGCTCTTTGATGTATTGTATTTTTAATGTCAAGAAGTTTTATTATTGGTATTTCCAGAGTGAACAACTTTCACTTGTTTGTTTTTACCTGGCTACACTGTTTCTAAGGAAATGACATCATGATTGCACTATTTAAAAGTGTGCTAAAATTTTTTTACTTTGTTGTTTCTGATGAAGCCTACTGCATAGCAGGGGCGAAAACGTTTTGTCTTGAATAAAGAGCGTTAAAGCAATACTGTTGTTCTTGGCTTGAGGGCATTTGCTGTTGTTTGTCGCTGTTTTCCAACTTGGTTTTACTATCCAAAACAATAAATAATTATCAAACTGGATTTATATATCATAGACACACGCATGACAATATTAAAAGGATAATTTCTCATATAGATTATGTTAATAAAGAAAAGAAAGTAACACTCATGATTAGCTTAGATATAGAGAAAGCCTTTGATTGCCTAAATTGGGACTATTTATTCAAAATCCTAATGCTATTTGAATTTCCTGCATCCTTTGTCCATCTCCTAAAGTATATATATATATATATACATATATATATATATATATATATATATATATATATATATATATATATATATATATATATATATATATATATATATATATATATATATATATATATATATATATATATATATATATATATTATTTAGCGTATGTCAAGTTAGGTTCTTTTACCTGTGAATCTATACATATAACAAAACGCACTAAACGAGGGTGTCCCATGTCACCAGTTCTATTTGCTCTGGCTATTGAAATATTGGCAGATTCAATTCATAACAATATGAAAAATCAAAGGAATAGATATTTATGAACAATAGAATTCTAAAGTAATGCTGTTTGCTGATGACATATTACTAACATTATGTAATACAAAAGAGACATTAGAAGACTTAGATATATTAATTCACAAATTTCACATGACTACAAGACTCCATTTCAATTAATCAAAATCAAAATTTTTATTTTTAAATAAAAAAAAGAACTGCAGACTAAGGGGGATCACATCATACGGAAATAAGAATCTACCTTAAAATATCTAGGAATTAAGTTATGCAGTGATAATGAATTAGTCTCAAAAAACAACAATAATATCTTCAATACAATTAAAGTCTCTATGGAAAAATGGAACAAAATAATATTAACAGTTGAAGTTAGACTGCAGTTAATAAAATGTTTTACTCCCCAAGATCCTATATATAGCCTTGGCAATACAACTGTTACCAGAAAGGAATATACTTAAAGAAATAAATTCATGCCTAATACATTTTTTATGGTTTCCCAGAAGAAATAGAATAGCTTTAATACATCATATCAGACCATGGAAACAGGGTGGATTAAACTTTCCTGATATAGAAACATATATAAAAGCATCAATATTTAAAACAATCTCAGATTGGATAAGTCCAAATTATTCTGCAAATTGGAAAGAATTACTAACTGTAATATCAGTGAATGAATTTGATTAAAAAAATTCAAATAACAGATAAAAACAATTTGCCATCGCACATATTATGTATTAATATGCAATATAACATAACTAAATCCACTAAAACTTGTATGATTAATTAGTAAATTGACTCATTTAGGAAAATTATTAATGCAAATATAGATTTAAAAATCTGGTTTAATCTTTTAACATCATTTATAGTCAGAAGGAACTTTCCACATATAATATATAGAGAAATTATTGATTCCTGGGAACAGAAAGGATTTGTTTGTTGGTTTCAATGTATCAAAGAACTAAAAGTTTTAGATATGCAAGAAATAAAAACGACATACCACATTCCACAACAGTACTGGCTAACTTGCCAGAGTCTTCTGTCATATTCACAAGATTTTAGTAAAATAATTAAGAATTCTTCATTTAAAGAAATACCTAAATTTACAAAATACATATATGAAATCATATATAATGACTGTGACATGGGAAATAGTATTTCAGAATTTTACAAAATATTGATAAACTATAAAACAACACTCAAAACCTCATATTGGAAATGTATAATAAAAGGACACTCAATACAGTTAACTGAAGATATTAAAACAAATATCTTATTATCGATAAAATATACATCCTTTGCACAATACTGGAAAGTTTTTAATTGTAAATGCATGCACAGAGCATTCTTAACCCCAGACAGAATCAGTAAAATTAGTTCTTCCATAAAAGGAATATGTTGGAGATGTGAGTAAGTACACAATGCAGATTGGAACCACTTTTTCTTTGACTGTGTTAAAATTAAGCCATTTTAGAATGGTATTAATAACTTTCTACAATCTTTATTTAATGAATCATTTTATTTAACTTAAGCTCTTGTATTATTAAATGGGAATGAAGGTCCTCATTTGAATAGGTCAAACATGTATCTAGTATGGACAATACTTGCAATTTCAAGGAAGTGTATAACAAGAAGATGGTATACAAACACAATACCAACTTTAGAAGACTTCTACAGTCTACTGAAGACCACCTTATTATTGGAAATTAAAATTAAAGAACTAAGAATTTATCTAAAGCCATTTATCAACAACCCTTGGGGAAATGTCTTATTGTTGATTGACACTATACATTAATTGATCAGCCACTCTGATAATGGATTGGACATACTTATAATGTAACTGCATACATTAAGATCTGTTATAGTATCATGCTTATGTAAATAGTGTACATAGTTATTTATGATGTTATGTATAAATAGCATGGAATTAATTCAAATGTATTTGAAAAATAAAAAAAAATGAGAAAAAGAAAGTTGAGAGGTATGGTAATAGCAAAACAATGTGCCAAAAATGTCAAGTAAAGACCTCCTGTAAAATGCAGTTTGCTTTTTTGCCAATGTGTTTAAAAGTGGTACCCATAAAATACAAAAAAAAAAGAATGTCACCTTTATCCAAGACATTTTCCCTTTCTTTTCATGGAAGATACTTTTAATTTTATTAGCTTCTGATTGTATTTTGATTCTTGTGGATAAATTATATAGCTATTTTGGAGAAGTGGCCAAGGTATTAATTTTTAGTTTGTCTAAAGCTAAACTAGTTTTATATGTTAGAATTTCTTTGTATTTATTGTTTAATATTTCTACTATCTTTTTCATCTCCAAATGATTTAGATTTTTTTAGCTTTTACTGACAAAAGTTTGGATTGTAGATTTAATAATTCAGAATTCCATTCTATGATTTTTTTTGTACCAGGTTAGGGTTTTGCCATATATGTAAGCTTTTAATGAGTCCCATATCATTATTTTATTTATCTCTGTGGTGTAATTAATATTTAAAAAGAACTGTAATTCAGATAATAACCAGGGTTTGAATGCTTTACTTTTAGTTATATATGCTGGAATTCTGGAGTTAAAGATTAATAGTTTGTGCCCATTTTGAAGTTTTAGTATCAATGAATTGTGGTCTGAAAAGGGGCAGGGAGTGATGGGCAGAAACTATTTTATCTATTCTAGTTTGGGTGCCAAATCTGTGATCTTGATGGGAAAACAAGAAAGATTTACCTTCTTTAAATTTGAAAGTGTCTACAAGATGAAATGATTCTACCCACTTGTTTAAAGTTTTTGATACAACAGATGTATGCAGTGGTCTTTTATTTGTAGATTCAGAAATATCAAATATGCAGTTAAAATTTCCTCCTAATATTAAGTTGTCTTTATAATTATTGGAAATTAAATCTAAGTGTTTTTTTTAACAGTTCCTGTTCCAATGCCTGGGAACCAGTATAGATTGGCTAGGGTCCATATTCTGTTATTATATTTAACTATTACTAATGCCATAAGGCTTGTCGCCTTACAGTAAGATGTTGTCCTGTTCAATTCTCAGCTAAAGCGTTTTCTGTGTGGAGACATGCGTGAATGGGCGTACCTTCGTTGAAGGTTGTGCATCAGGGCTGGCAACTCGGCATGTAAAAATCTACTGCCAATCATTAGCGGACCGGAGTTCCACTGTGGCAACTCCTAACCGGGAAAAGCCGAAAGACACAACAACAACAACTAATGCCATAAGGCCTTCTTTATCTTCACACTTATAAATAATTTCTGGGCTAATCACATTTGTTTTCCATAAAATTGTTACCCCTTTTGTCTTTGTCTTATAAGTGGATTGCGCCAATATCATATATTCCTTAGGATTCCATTTGTAATTGTCATTTGTTTTGAAATGAGTTTCTTGAAGGAAGACAATTTGTGCTTTGTTCAGTTTTAAATATTTCAGTAGAGTTGATCTCTTGCTAGGATTGTTTAAGCCATTGGTATTTAAAGATAATAAAGTTAAATCCATCTTAGGTTATTTATGCTATATATTTTTTGTTTTATTGTGACTAGTAAACATTTTCCTCTAACTATAAAGTATATATTTGAGCTTTTAAAGGAAATCATCAGCTTTATACTTTGAGTGTTTACCAGTAAAGTAATGTTTTGGTCAGGCATACTAAAAATGTTTTTGAGAAATAAATTTAAATTAACAAATGTTAACAAAACTAAGATTCGCAATAGCCATGGAATGAAAATCATTCCTAATCTGATGGATAAGCCTAGGTCCATCAGATTATCACTCATACCTTGACAATCCAGAACATCTGAGCTCCATAAATTGAATTATCATATGGAGAATATCTGTAATAGAAATAAGCAATATTTACATTATTTTGAACTACATGAAAAGAGACATGGAAGGGCTCTCAGATCATGTGGCCCAGGCAGGTATGACCCTAGCCCTGAGTAGCATCCTGCCTTCGCCCAGAATGATACCATAGTATAAGGACAAAATGATTGACTTCAACAATTGGCTAAGCTTCTAGTGACGTTCAGAGGGGATCCAGTATCTGTCTGCCTGGGACGACATGATCGACAAACCACGATGCTTTGCCAGAGATGGTCTGCACCTGTCACCCCTGGGATTCAAGTTACTGGCTAAAGCTCTCGTCACCCTTATAGTGCCTTTTTTAGGCAAGGTTCAAAGGGTAAAACCACCACTGTAACAGATACAAGCATGCAAAATCTGAAGGTAATGATACTCAATGCTAGAAGTCTAAACCTCAAAATGCACTTTCTCGAGGCACTCCTAAAAATAGAGAACATCAATATCTGTGCAGTAACTGAGACCTGGTTCAACGCTCCAGAGAGCACCCCTGCAATACCTGGCTACAACTCTTACCACACTTTTCGGCCACCAAACCAAGACTGAAACACTAAAGGTGGAGGATTGTCCATATTCACCAAGGATAGTCACACCTCCAGGCTAGTTGCCCAAAACAATGCATCTGAAATTCTCCAGGTGCAACTAATACTAGGCAAGACTGCAATCCAAATTGTAGCTTGCTACAGATCACCCACTATGCCCCAAGATTCTCACTATACCTTTCTAAACATACTGGACAATATTAAGATACAACCAAACACCCTAATACTGGGTGATTTCAACTACCCTGCCATTAACTGGGAAAACTACTTGGGTGCCAACACCTTTTCTCAATGGTTCTTGGAATTCATAAATTCCAACGCCCTGGATCAACTAATCCATTGTCCCACCAGGGGCTCCAATATCCTAGACCTGGTCATTACCAACATGGGAGATAGATGCTCCACACCAGTGGTCACCCCCTCATTAGTTAGGTCTGACCATAAGCAAATCACCCTTGACATCCACATCCCACCCCCACCCCCCAGTAAGGAAACCTCCGTAAAAAAAATCTCCAAAGCCAACTCCATGCTACTCAAGTCAGAAGTGACACACTTCATAACACCCATGAAGATGGGAGCTGAAAGTTCGACTGCTGAATCCTACACTAAGGCACTGTACGAGCACATCCACTTGTGCATGAATCGTGCCATCCCAAATAGAACCAAGGCGCTATCCCCCCAAAAAAGGAAGCCGATCTGGTGGTCCCCTGCCATAAACAAACTATACAACAGAAGAAAGAAACTGTTGCAGAAAAGAGGAAAATCCCAGGATGCAAAAAACTCCCTTACCAGCCTCAGTAAGAAGCCGAGATCCCTTATAAAATCCTCCAAAGCTAGTTATGAAAATAAAATTGTCAAAAATTCCAAAGACAACCACAAGTCATTCTATAGTTATGTCAAGAATCTAAATGGCAATGCTCAGATATGCTCTGAGCTACAACAGAATGGCATTAAATATACTGATCGCAAGGATAATCAATATCCTGGCAGATTGATTTAGTACAAACTTCACCCCCTAATGGGCCCATCTCAATACCAAAAGATTGCCAAATTCTGGTAATCACGGCCACACAGGTAGAAACCACACTCTCCAAAGTTAAGAATACAGCATCCATGGGACCATATGACATTCCGGGTTGTGTACTATATGAACTGGCACTTCACCTAAGTGTAATGTTTAATTATAGCCTCACCTCGGGCTTCATGCCCACTGAGTGGTGCACAGCTACAGTTATCCCAGTCCACAAGGGGGGATCCACCTTGTATCCCAAGAACTACCGTCCCATCAGTCTGATGAGCCTGATCTGCAAAGGCATGGAACGCATTATCATGGAACTTATAATCAAAGACGTTGGCAACCTTCAAACACTGGACCCCACACAGTTTGGGTTTGCGAAGGGCCGATCTTGTCTCCTGAACCTGATTGACTTCTTCAAATCAATCTCCAGATCTCTAGAGCTGTAGAGCTGTGGACAAGGGTAAGGCAGTCCACACAGCCTATCTGGACCTCGCCAAGGCCATCGAAACCATCCCCCACTCTGGAATCATACATAACTTACTAACTTACTAAGCTGGGCATAAATCCCTACATCACTCGATGGGTTGCCAACTGGCTTACTGACAGAACCCAGACTGTAAAAGTAGCCGACTCCAAATCCAGCCCTAGACATGTGACAAGTGGAGTACCTCAGGGTTCAGTCCTGGGACCGCTCTTGTTTGGCATCTACTTCTCTGAAGTACAGGCCAACATTAAGGGACTCTGGCTAACAAAGTTCGCAGATGACTGCAAACTGGGAGCTATTATTGAATTCCCAAATTATGTGGATATTCTACAAAAGGGCCTTACAGAAACAGATGCTTGGTGCCAGAGCCATGGGCTCAGGCTTAATGCCAAGAAATGTATAGTTATCACCTTTGGGAAAAACCATGTACCTGAATTACCACATAGCTGGCAGTACACTAAACACCGAAAGTGTGATGAGAGACTTAGGGACACAGGTGGACAGTGGTCTCACCTTCGATAACCACATTGCCACAACAGTCAGGAAATCCTTCTATATGGCACACCATCACTATGGGCTTCTCATCCAGAAAAAAGGAGGTCATTGTCCCACTGTACTCATCCCTCATTAGACCCATTATAGAGTACAACACCCCATTTGGTATGCACCTCACAAGACATCTGCAACAACTGGAAAGGCAGCAGAAATACCTCACTAAAAGAATCACAGGCCTAAAGCAGATGCCCTATACTGACTGTCTAAAAAAAACTCCAGTTATACTCTGTGGCATATTGTCTACTCCGAGGCGATCTCTGCTTAACATACAAAGCCATATCAAACCCTGAGTTGTTGGACATGCTCCACTTAAAGAAATCCCAATCCCTCAGAGCCCCATGCTCCAGGGATCTAAACTTGTCATCACAATGAACAAAACATGCTGGAGGGATAGGTTCCTGACCCAGAGACTCCCCATACTCTGCAAAAGACTTCCCATACATGTCAAGCAGAGCGCCTCCTTGGCGCTCTTCAAAAGGAACCTTGACAGTTGGATAGGAGATAGGAAATTCACCCTAGGGATCATGTCAGTCGCCCTGCTAGACAGGGGTCCAGGGAAGCAAATATTGCGGGAAGAAATATCCAGGGAATTGTTATGGCTAGGCTTGCATAGGCCCTAGGGTCGATAGCCTAGTACCAACCTATGAACAGATATAGCACTATTGTAGATTAGACAGAATTCTAATAATAAATGTCTACTTATTGTATAAGCAGTTAATATTTACATGAAAGATGGATGACAAACAATTCAATCATAGTAAAGTAGGAAGTATATATAAAACCTCAGTAAAAGATTATAGCACACTGTTATTTAACATATTCACCCTTATTGATGAAGTCTTTCAAAACTTATTACTTAATATAAATAGATGGTAATAATATTTATTATACCTAATGTTTATAATACAACGTATTTTACTGCGTATATCAGAAGTTAATAGTTCATTGTTTGCCAGCATTTAAGTAATCACTTTGTTTGTTGCTAACTTACTTAAAGCATCAAATTTGTTTTATGTGAACATTGATGAAAGTTAGTGCATCTTAATTATCAGTGCATCCCTCTTCCCCCCATTTCCTACACATAAGCATTTTCATATATGTCATTTGTTATTATAAAATGACTGACATTATAGGTTAAAAACAACAAATTCACTTATTGTGATTAATGATTACAAGTTCCCTTTCCATATTCATAAATTGCCATTTTATGGCATACACTGAAAGTTTTTAGATTTAAATGGCAACGTTCTGTTTTGCATAATCAGCAAAGGTTAAACTGAGTGATTATTGTCAATTTAATACTATTTGTTCAGAATGTGATTGTTGCATTCTGTGACATTCCTAGTTCAGGCTTCTATTGTTTCCCTTGAACAACTTTGTCAGTTTGATGTCATGTATAAAACATTAGTTACCTTAGTAACAGCTTAAGTATTATGTATGGTTAAGATGGGTTACAAAACCACAATTCAAGTTAAAGTAATTATATGAACTGTTATCCACATTTACTTATATGAGAAAATCATCAAGCTTCCCCTTGATGTTCAATAAAGTGTATGTCATTTATGACAAGTTAAAACAGTAGTGTTATACACAAGCCCATGTTATTAAACTAAGTGTGTATTGTCAAATTAATGCTATTTGTTCAGAATATGATTGTTACATTCTGTGACATTTCAAGTTCAAGCTTCTGTTGTTTCTCTTGAACAACTTTGTCAGTTTGATGTCATGTATAAACATTAGTTACCTTGGTAACAGCTTAAGTATTATGTATGGTCAAGATGGGTTTCAAAACCACAATTCAAGTTAAAGCAATTATATGACTTGTTATGCACTTTTACTTATATGAGAAAATCATCATGCTTCCCCTTGATGTTCAATATAGTGTATGTCATTTATGACAAGTTAAAACAGTAGTGTTATACACAAGCCCATGTTATTAAACTGAGTGTGTATTGTCAATTTAATACTATTTGTTCAGAATATGATTGTTACATTCTGTGACATTTCAAGTTCAGGCTTCTATTGTTTCTCTTGAACAACTTTGTCAGTTTGATGTCATGTATAAACATTAGTTACCTTGGTAACCGCTTAAGTATTATATATGATCACGATGGGTGACAAAAAGTACAATTCAAGTTAAAGGAATTCTATGACTTGTTATGCATATTTACTTATATAAGAAAATCATCATGTTTCCCCTTGATGTTCAGTGTAGTGTATGTCATTTATGACAAGTTAAGACAGTGGTGTTATTATGCACAAGCCCATATTGTTAAATCCTGTCTTTAATATCTAAATTCAGCAGACTACTTCATCTTATATGACGATTATATATTTTATGTCTAGATTTACTAAAATCATACATTACCATAACTATTGTGTGTATGTTTTTTTTTTTTTTGGCTGTTGCTTAGTTATTTGAGAGACCACAAGCTGTGATGCTTATTCTTATTATTAGCTCCTTCCAAGCATGTTTATATAGTCCCTTCTAGTTTCTTATTTGTTATAAGTATATTTCCATCAGTACTTCAATCATGGACAACAGTGCCCATCCAGTTTTGCCAGAATACCATTCACTACTTCATGTTGTGTGTTTCCAAGCTGTTCTTAAAATATCCAAACCAATATTTGTCCTGTTCCATTTTACCAGCCTGTTCCATGCAGTGGCCACTCTGCCAGTGAACCACTCAACACACCTTCCATTCCCACAGATATTTCCACAAAGGAAATTTGATGACTCTCTAGCACTTTCTGGCAACCCCAAACACCCCTAGAATCAGCTATCTCCATATGCCCAACACGTCCAAGCAAGTTCACCTCCCAGACCACTGCAAAGGGTACTGCAAAAGACCAAGTGCTCTTAATCTTTCACAATGACTCAGACTTCCACTCTTATGTAAGTCCTTAATGTGTTTGGACTAAAATACATTTTAAATATAAAATTGCGCTTATCTTTTTTATTTTTTTATCAAGAATCAACTTTATGAGCTAAACGAAGTGTTGGGAGACCATCAATATGTGTACATGTGATTTAAAATAGCCATTTTATTATATATATATATATTTTTTAAAAACGAAAAAGTTCATTGCCGAGAATCATCTCAGAGGCTCCTCAGAGCTGTTAAGCATTATCGTCACTCTGTCTCCGTTACCATAGCAACCTGGGAGTGTCTGTTTCTTTTAGTGTGTCTGTGTACTGCATACCAGAGGCTCGTGATGCACCTGAAACAAAGCTTCACTTCACTGCAACTTCAAGCCAAAATTCCCTGCCTTTCAGCGAGGCAGCAGCCAGGAAAAGAATGAAGAGCAAACAGATCAAAAAAAAAAAAAAAAAAAAACCTCCGAACAAGCCGCCAGAACAAAAGATAACACATTCTTCCAGCTTTCACACCTCACACTCAGGAAGGAAATGTATAAATAAACTATTCTCTGCCAAAATATCCCAAATCACAGTTTTGTCAACCCCATTCCCCTGGATCCAGGCTAAAACACCAAATGTCTCTTCCTAAAATTCGATAAACATATAACACTAACAATTGCCGAAGTTCATAAAAAAAATAGGTTCACTCTACCGCTTCAAGAGCTTCCTCATACAGGAATCCCAAATCACTATCTCTTGTACCCATCTACTCTCCACCTTACTATATGCTTCTCCAGTTCTAACTAACCTAAAAAAATCTTACCTTGAAAAACTATCTACCTGCTACAGTAAAATCTCAAAATTTGCAACCAGTGCTAAGTTTCTCTCTCACCATTGCCTCTCCCTAAGACAACTAGGATGGTTAGAACTCCCTAACCTACTAAAATACAATCAACTTCTCTTATCCTATCAACTGCTATACCAACCAAATAAAATACCTGCCCTCTCTGATCTGCTCACCTTCCATAATACTGCGCGTCAACCAAGATCTTCCAATACTGCCTTACTGACTGTTACCAAATTCTTACATAGCTCAAGCCAATCTCTTTATTCCTATGCTGTTGCTAAGGCCTGCAACTCTCTACCCCCTGACATTAGATGTCTAAATAGTAAACATACTTTCAAATTCCTACTAAAAGATCTCCTATTCAAAACTTGGATATGTTCCTGTACAGAACCAGGCTAATTTCCCCTTTTCCTCACTTTCATCATCCCTAGATCACAGGTATACTCTGTAGTTTCACTTAATGCAGAGTACTGTGAACCAGGTGTTTAGGCTACCTTTATAGTTTTGATTTCTAGTTTTTGACTCTGTTTGTCTATGGAAACTTCTTTTTGAATTTATGTTCAAGCAATTGTATATTTGTTGTATAATATCTTGCTTGTTTCTCAATATTCTAACTACTGTATGCTACATCTTTGGTAAAACTCTGATTTTACTCCTTTTATATAGTCTATGCTCTTTGTAGAAAATAGCTATGTTTATATCATTTTTTACTATGTATCTGGAGCTTTTCTCCCTGGGCCTCCGCTGAAAATGGTCACCTTGTGTCCAGGCGTACTAACCCGGTAAACAAATGGAAAATAAATAAAATAAAATAAAATAATACACAAGCATAAGTAAACATCAATCCCAAGCCACAACCCACAGCTTCCCGGAGACAAAAACGGGAACATACAACAGTTGCCAGACACAGCTGCATACATACACACACCATGTCAGGCTTAATCAAACAGCACTCGAAGCTATGATACCTGCCATAATTGATATTAACTATGTTTAGACAGAATAATAATGACATTTGTACTAGCTGCCAGACATGGCTGCATCCACACACACCATATCAGGATTGATTAAATAGCACTCGAAGCTATGATACCTGCCATAATTAATATTAACTATGTTTAGACAGAATAATAATGACATTTATGCTAGCTGCCAGACACAACTGCATCCACGCACACCATATCAGGATTGATCAAACAGCACTCATAGCTGTGATACCTGCCATAATTGATATTAACTATATTTAGACAGAATAATGATGACACTTGTACTAAGAGCTTGCTACTATTATTTAACCAGGATATACATGACATTTCTAAATCATACTTCAACTGAAGAAGGCATTAGTCTCCACGACAGCATTTTTTTCTTCAAAACACTCTACTGTTACTGCTATTCTATATGATGTTAATTTGTTACATTTGAGTCTGAACTCTGATGAATGGTAACTTATTGAATTAGTTAATTAATTAATTACTTAAATTATTATAAGTAAAAACAATGAAAAATGAACAAGATACGTATTCATTGAGTTCAAGTAGGGGAATAGAAACTTCTATGTTTGTATTATATGTTGCTTTGTTTGGTCTATATATAATGCAAATAGTAACCTATCTTGACCTTCTTTTCTTTGTGAAGAATTATTGGACTCTTTGAACATTCTGAATAAATCATTGCTGTTTCTCAGTTGTTTAAGAAACCCTCCTTTTTTAAATAAAAGCAGATGACAATTGATGTACCATATCAGTTGATACTTTGAGAGATGTAGTTGCAGGAGTTATTTTTTGGGACAGCTATCTTTGAATCAGTTTTTTGTTTCTTCTTTCTAGCATCAGTCCAAGGATTTGTTTCTTTTATTCTTTTAAGAGTAGGCCATCCATTCCATTTCTTCTGATAGACACTATGTTGTTGGTTTTGATGAATATAGTAGCTTCTTCTAAGTCATTAAAGGTTCTCATCTCATTGTCAAAAAGTAGTTTTATCTTCGCTGGAAAGGCCAGCTGTGCTTTAATGTTGTTTTGTTTCAACAGTTTTATTATTGGCCAGACTTTTTTTTCCTTCGTTCTAGTATTCTGGAAGAAGAATAATCATTGTCAAACCTTGTCAGGCTTTGATTGTATTTTAAGGTTGATTTTAATATTAGTTCCTTGTCCAGAAATGAAAGAAATTTTATAACTATGGATCTAAGTGGAGTATTTGTTGAGCTAGGAGTAGGTTTCCTCAGTGCTCTATGTGCCCTTTCAATTCCAAATAAAAGTCCCTCTTTCAAGTGAAAAATTCAGGAATCCAGGTTGTTAATAATGAAATAATGTTGTCTCCTTCAGTGTTTTCAGGCATACCAAAGATCCTTATGTTGTTTCTCCTTTCCTTTTTTTCTAAGTCATATATTTTGTTAAGCAGCCATGTATTCTGTTTAACCAGAAATTCTTTTTGGAATTCTTCCTCTTTTGAGTCTCCCTTCAATGTCGTTTAGAGAAGTCTCTATATTTGATATTTTTGTATGGTGTTGCTGTAATAGTTCCTTAAGAGTATCAGTGTGTTTTTCAGAATTTAATTTGAGGTTTTCTAAGTCATTTTTAAAGCCATCCATCTTCAAAGATAGTTCCTGTAAGGTAGATGTCATCAACTGCAGTTCTTTTTTCACAGCAGCAGCTGGATGAGAATTCTTTGAGTTGTTCATATTCAGTGACTCAATATATCCCCAAGTTACTTGACAGGAAAATTTTGTATATCTCCACCAGAATTGATAGTTACGTAGTTTAGTAGTTTATCTATAGATTTCTGGCGTTTTAAACATGAAAATAATACATTTTTTCTATATTATTATACTAGTTTTTGGAGCTCTCAAAATTCATTGCTTTCAGTTGGCTGTCTAGGTTCCGCCCCCCCCCCATTTTTCTTTTTTTGATGTCATTTAAATGCTCACCAACTCTCTCTTTAAAATTGCATTCGGATTTCCTTATGTAAAAAAACAAACAGTGTTAATAACGTGCCACATATACTACCCTGATAGTTAAGCAGTGAAATGCCCCTTTTATGTTAAATGTAAAATTCTTTATAATTACTTGTTCTCCCACCATAATGTAGGGGCAAATGGAGCAAAAGTCACACTTGGACATATGATGGGTTTAATGACTGGTGGATATTGATGTTTTACTAGGGTGTTCAATTATATTTTTAAGGTTACAACCCCTTCTAAATGTAATGTGTGGTGTGTGTCCCACCTTCAATATCATGCCTGTTTTCCCTTAAAATAGCCCAGTTTTCTGAATTATGCTCCTAATGGTCATACTATCAATGTTATAGTTTGTGATAAAGGAGCTAGTAAAATCTTTACTTTGTACAGGGTGATGTATAGATGTGGTATGGGGGGGGGTAGACTCACCAGAATGGGTAGTGCTGTTAACCATAAGTTCACCTATTTGTACAACACCTACTGATGTTTCATGATGCCTTAAATTGGCTTGAAAAAAAAAATGTTCTCTTTTGTTTATTGCTTTATACATGAGCTGGTTAACAAAAGCATGGGGGGTAACCTCTAGCCAGGAACATGGCCTTTATTTTCTCACATTCTTTTATAAAATTGTCAAACCTCGACACCATTCATGCTGCTCTTACAAACTGACCCTTGACCACAGCACATTTTTGGTGGGGGAGATGTAAACTTGAATAATGCAAATAGATGTTAGAGAACATGGGTTTACTGTAAATCTGAGCATAAAATTTACCTCTATTGTTGTCTTTAGATAGAAGAATGTCTATAAAAGAAATACTAAATTCATTAGCCTCAAAAGTAAACTTTAAAAAATTAGTGGTTGTAGTGATGTAATCAAAAAAACTAGGAAGTCCTAAGGAAAGTCATTATAGTTAGTACAGAATGCAGTAAATGTAACTCACAGGTTGTGAAAATAATTTTAACAGCAGTAATATGTCTCTTAACAGATCAGTGTTCTGCACATCATGTTTTAACTCTGTTAACAAAGAGGTTATTGGCTTTAATTAACTTGGGGTTGGGAGTTGGCATAATGGTTAAGCTATTTACCTCACAAACACAAGGTACAGGATTTGAGTCTCACCTTTGAGAGAAAACTGGAAAAGCTTAAAATGCCCCACAAAGACAGATAGACTAGGATCATGGGATTACAGGAAGTTACTAGTCTAATGACCCTAGGGCTTTAGACGTCTAGCCATGTTCTACCCTTATTTCCACGATCAACACCTATGTCCCTTATCCAAGAGGGACACAGGTGGAACCCTTGGGGTGAATTTACGCTTACCCATCCAGTCGTCCAGATTGCGTCTGAAGAGGGTCAATAAGTGCTCTGTTTGACATGAAATGGGAGTCTGTTCCAAAGGTGTGATAATCTCTGGGAGACAAATCTGTCCCTCCAGCAGGTTCTATTAATGTCATATGCCACGTTAAGGTTTTAGTAACCAGTGTACCATTTGACTTGCGGATATAGGTTCATAGGTTGGTACTAGGCTATCGGCCCTAGGGCCTATACAAGCTTAACCATAACAATTCCTTGGCTATTTCTTCCCACAGTATTTACTTCCCTGGACCCCTGTCTAGCAGGGTGACTAACGTGATCCCTGAGGTGAATTTCATATCTCCCATCCAATCATCAAGGTTATTTTTGAAGAGGGCCAAAGAGGCGCTCTGCTTGACATGTATGGGCAGTCTGTTCCAGAGTCTGGGGAGTCTGTGGGTCAGGAACCTATCCCTCCAGCATGTTTTATTCATTGTGATGACAAGGTTTAGATCCCTGGAGTGTGTGGCTCTGAGGGATTGGGATTTCTTTAAGTGTAGTATGTCCAACAGCTCTTGGTCTGACATGGCCTTGTATGTTAAGCAGAGATCGTCTCTGAGTAGATATGTGACAGAGTATAGGTGGAATTTTTTAGACGGTCAGCATAGGGCATCTTCTTTAGTCCTGTGATTCTTTTAGTGAGATATTTCTGAGGCCTTTTCAGTTGTTGCAGATGTCTTGAGAAGTACATACCAAACGGGGAGTTGTATTCTATAATGGGTCTAATGAAGGATGAGTACAGTGGGACAATGACCTCCTTTTTTCTGGATGAAATGCCCTTAGTGATTAAGTGTGCCACATTGAAGGATTTCCTGACTGTTGTAACGATGTGGTTATCGAAGGTGAGACCGCCGTCCACCTGTGTCCCTAAGTCTCTTGTCACACTTTCAGTGTTTAGTGTACTGCCACCTATGTGGTAATTCACGGGTACATGTTTTTTTCTCAAAGGGGATAACTGTACATTTCTTAGCACTGAGCTTGAGCCCATGGCTCTGGCACCAAGCGTCTGTTTCTTTAAGGCCCTTTTGTAGAATATCCACATCATTTGGGGATTCAATAATATCTCCCAGTTTGCAGTCATCTGCGAACTTTGTAAGCCAGAGTCCCTTAGTGTTGGCCTGTACTTCAGAGAAGTAGATGCCAAACAAGAGCAGTCCCAGGACTGAACCCTGAGGTACTCCAATTGTCACTTGTCTGGAGCTGGATTTGGAGTCCGCTACTTTTACAGTGTGTGTTCTGTCAGTAAGCCAGTTGGCAATCCATCGAGTGACATAGGGATTAATGCCCAGCTTAGTAAGTTTATCTATGATTCCAGAGTGGGGGATGGTGTTGAAGGTCTCAGCGAGGTCCAGATAGGTCCATGGCTCTGAAGACTGATTCAAAGAAGTCAGTCAGGTTTAGGAGACAAGATCGGCCCTTCACGAACCTAAACTGTGTGGGGTCCAGTGTTTGAAGGTTGCCAATGTTTTTGTTTATAAGTTCCATGATAATACGTTGCATGGCCTTGCAGATCAGGCTCGTTAGACTGATGGGGCGGTAGTTCCCAGGATCCAAGGTGGATCCCCCCCTTGTGGACTGGGATAAGTGTAGCTGTGTGCCACTCAGCGGACATGAAGCCTGAGGTGAGGCTATGATTAAACATGACACTTAGGTGAGGTGCCAGTTCATTTTGTAGTTCATGTAGTACACAGCCTGGGGTGTCATCTCGTCCCATGGATATTGTATTCCTAGCTTTGGAGAGTGCATTTTTTACCTGTGTGGCCGTTATTACCGGAATGTGGCAATCTTTCGGTATTGAGATGGGCCCTTTAGGGAGTGAGGGGAGTGGTGAAGTTTACACTGAATCCATCTGCCAGGATATTTGCAATATCCCTGGGATCAGTATATTTAATGCCATTCTGTTGTAGCTCAGAGCAGATCTGAGCATTGCCATTTAGATTCTTGACATAGCTATAGAATGCCTTGTGGTTGTCTTTGGAATCTTTGGCAATTTTATCTTCGTGACTAGCTTTGAAGGATTTTATGAGGGATCTCAGCTTCTTACTGAGGCTGGTAAGGGAGTTTTTTGCATCCTGGGATTTTCCTCTTTTCTGCAACAGTTTCTTCCTTTTGTTGTAAAGTTTGTTTATGGCAAGGGACCACCAGATTGGCTACCTTTTTTTGAAGGAGAGTGTCTTGGTTCTATTGTGGATGGCATGATTCATGCACAAGTGGATGTGCTCGTACAGTGCCTTAGTGTAGGATTCAGCAGTCGAACTTTCAGTTCCCATCTGCATGGGTGTCATGAAGTTTGTCACTTCTGACTTGAGTAGCATGAAGTTGGCTTTGGAGAAGTTTTTTGCAGAGGTTTCCTTACTGAGGGGTGTGGGTGGGATGTGGATGTCAAGGGTGATTATCTTATGGTCAGACCTGACTAACGAGGGAGTGACCATAGGTGTGGAGCATCGATTTCCCATGTTGGTAATGACCAGGTCTAGGATACTGGAGCCCCTGGTGGAACTAAGGATTAGTTGATCCAGGGCGTTGGAATTTATGAATTCCAAGAACCGTTGGGCAAATGTGTTGGTACACGAGTAATTTTCCCAGTTAATGGCAGGGTAGTTGAAATCACCCAGTATTAAGGTGTTTGGTTGTATGTTAATATTTTCCAGTATGTTTAGAAAGGTGTAGTGAGAATCTTGGGGCATGGTGTGGGATCTGTAGCAAGATACAATTTGGATTGCAGTCTTACCTAGTGTTAGTTGCACCTGGAGAATTTCAGATGCATTGTTTTGGGCAACTAGCCTGGTGTGAAAAACTTTGGTGAATATGGACACTCCTCCACCTTTAGTGTTTCTGTCCTGGTTTGGTGGCCAAAAAGTGTGGTAAGAGTTGTAGTCTGGTATTGCAAGGGTGCTCTCTGGAGCCTTGAACCAGGTTCTAGTTACTGCACAGATATCGATGTTCTCTAATTTTAGGAGTGCCTCGAGAGAGTGCATTTTGAGGTTTAGACTTCTAGCACTGAGTAGCATTACCTTCAGATTTTGCATGCTTCTACCTGTTACACATGCAGCCTTTCCAATAAAGCAGGGTCAGAGATTGCCTTGTATGCAAGGCAGAGATCATCTCTGAGTAGTCTGTATGAAACAGAATAAAGTGACAGTGATTTCAGATGATCCACATAGGACAGATGCTGATGACCTTGAATTTTTCCGTGTGAGAAACCTTTGTAGTATCTCCAATTGCTGCAGATGCTTGGAAAGGTACATACCAAAAGAGGTGTTGTACTCAATTATTGGCTTGATGAGGGAAGAGTACAGGAAGATTATAACTTCTTTTTTTCTGGAGGAAATGCCCTTACTTATGTGATGAGCAGTATAGAATGCCCTTCTTACCACTGTGGAGACATGGTGATCAAAGGTAAGGTCTCTCACTACTGAGTGCATACTTAGGGTGTTGGTATTGATGTGGTAATTAACAGGAATGTTGCTATTACTGCAAGTGATGATAATACATTTTTTGCATTGAGTTTATGGCCGTGACTTTGGCACCAATCATTTGTTTGTGTAAGACCCTCTTGTAGGATGTTGGTATCATTTGGTGATTCTACAACCGCTCCCAGTTTGCAGTCTTTAGCAAACTTTGTCAACCACAGACCTTTAGTTTTTGCTTGTGCTTCTGAGAAATAGATTCCAAAAAGCACAGGTACCAGGAGTGATCCCTGTGGAGCATCACTGGTTATAGGTCTGTTGTTGGAGGTGGATTCCCTTATTTTGATTATGTACATTCTATCAGTGAGTCAGTTAGTGACCCATCTAACAATATAAGGGTTGACATCTAGCTGGGTGAGTTTGTCAATGTTGCCTGAGTGGGGGATAGTGTCAAAAGCCTTGGCTAAGTCTAAGTGGGCTGTATGCACAAATTTCCCCTTGTCCAGGGCCTTGGTGATTGTTTGGAAGAAGTCCACGAGGTTTAACAGGCATGTTCTCCCTTTGACACATCCAAACTGAGTAGGATCAAGTACTTGGAGATTACCTCTATCTTTGTTAATAAGGTCCATGATGATTCACTCCATGGCCTTACAGATAAGGCTAGTCAGGCTAATAGGTCTATAGTTTCTGGGGTCAGGGAAAGCACCACCTTTGTGCAAGGGAATAATGGTGGCCATTTTCTATTCAGCTGGGACGAAGTTGGTGCTTAGACTATGATTGAAAAGATTACCCAATGGTGTTGCTAATTCTTGTTGGAGCCCATGTAGGACACAGCCTGGGATGTTATCAGGTCCCATAGATGCTGTGTTTTTGGCCTTAGAGAGAGCATTAACGATGTGCTCTTTAGAGATACCGGGTAGAGGACAGGTTGTAGGGATGTCATGGAGTATGTGTGGGGGGGACAGGGGAGTGAAGTCTTCACAGAACCTGTTGGCCAACAGGTTAGCTATGTCCACAGGCTCAGTATATGTGGTATCATTAACTACCAGTTTGGCACAAACCTGGGCCTTTCCATTTAGGTTGCGGATGTAACTAAAGAACTTATAGTTGTCCTTAGTTGAGGAAGCTAATTTGGATTCATAGTTTGCTTTGGAGAGCTTCACAAGAAGTCTTATTTGCTTGTTTAAGCTGAGGTGGGAGTGTTTCTAGCTTAGGGCTCAGTCCCTCTTAATTATAGACAGCAATTTCTTCTTATTATTGTAAAGCCTGTTAAGTCCACCAGGCTGGATTGTTCTTCCTTGAGGAGGTTGCTTTGGTCCTATCAGGTATGGCTGAATCAATCCAGTTGTACAGTCATTTGTATAAAGCACTGGTGTAGAACTCGGCATAGTTGCCAGTTCCATCTGAGGGGGAGGTACAGTGAAGCTATTTATACCATCCTGTAAGAAGTTATAATCTACTCTGGAGAAGTTTTTTAGTTTTGTTGCTGGTAGATAGGGGTCAAGTAGAATAATAACTTCAAATGAGACGGATGAACTTATGATTTATACAATAAGGTTGTTTAACTGTTATGTTATGTTAAAATATGTTACTGAACCTTGAAGTCCCACTTTTCTTAAGTTTTTCAGCTGCTGTACTTACAAATGCAGTAGCGCTGTTCTCGTGGTTATTTCCAAGTTTGGTCGGGCTTATTGCCAAATGAATTCAATACATTTATTTACTTTTTCCATAACTGTTTGTCCTGGAAATACTCCCTCCCTATTAAATGTACAGTGCAACCTGTTGTTCAATCTTCCAGCCTAAATAGGAGCTAATTTTTGTGCTACCACTACAACTTGCTTCTAGAGTTTCTCTAGATAGTAGCAGGTAAGTATTTTTTTTTTATTCCGGCAGGGTCAAACCAGATACTCTGGGTAAGAAAGGGTCTATGGCTATTTGTAGATTAAATGACTGGTCATAGTTTGCTGTCTAATATTATAATGTTGGCATTGCAAGACTAAAGTGCAGTTGGACAAAGCAAGTTGGAATACAAGCTGTAACTGCTGATTTTGTGCAGCAAAGCTACACCAGTGTAACCATAATTGTTTTTATTTATTTTTATCCTGATAGATGCTTTAGGTAGGCAGCAGGTATCAGGAATCTTTGTGGATGAAATTTTGGATTTTATTTGCTCTTGTAATTCTGCCTTTACTAAACTAATGAGTACTTGGATGAAGTAAGATGGAATTCAAGTTGTGATTACAGTTTATGTGAAAAATACATTAGTGTTACCATTATTTATTTGTTGTTTTAACCTGGCAGGGTAAATCCAGATACTGTGGATAGTAATGGATATGGGGGCTGTCTGTAGATGAAAAACTGGCCCAGTTGCTTGTTCTTGTAATTATTATGCATTTGGGTAAAGCAAGATGGAATACAGATTATGAGGCAAAAATACATTAATGCAACCATATTTGTGTTTATCCTACAGGATCAAACCAGATACTGTGGGTTGACAATGGGTTTAGGTGCTTGCTTTTGATGAAATGACCAGCTCTGCTGTTTGTTGTTCTAATTCTTACTTTGGAGGACTAATGTATATTTGGGTGAAGCAAGTTAGAGTACAAGCTGTGATTACTGTTTCTGTGAAACAAAAACAAAGTTTTTTTTGTTGTTGTTTTTTCTTTTTTATCCAGTGGGGCCAAACCAGATAGTGCGGGTAGGCAATGGATATGGGGACTGCCTATTGGTGAAATGATTGTCCCTAGCTATTTGCTGTTGTAATTCTGGATTTGCAAGATTAATATGCATTTGGGTGAGGCAAGCAGGAATACAGGCTGTTATTACTGGTCTGTAAAATAACATACCTTAATGCATTTTTTTTATGTCATGGTTATGAGGGCTGTTTATGATTGAAATTATTGTCCCAGCTGTTTTGTTGTATAATTCTAGCATTGCTAGACTAAGGTGTACTTGTGTGAAGTATGATGGAATACAAATGGTGACTATTGTTTATATGAATGAAATACAGTAACAAAGCCATTCTTTTTTTTTTTTTTAACCTCGCAGGTTGAAACTAAACATTGGGGTAGATAGTGAGTATGGGGGCTGTCTGTGGATGAAATGGCTGACCCACTCTTTGCTGTTGTAATTCTAACTTTGCAGGACTAATGTGTATTTGAGTAAACAAGCTTGAATCCAAGCTGAGATTGCATTACTACATTTTTGTTTTGCAAAACAGTACCAGTTATTATTTTTTATCCTAGAATGGCCAGACCAGATATTGTAGATAGGCAGTGGGCATTGAGGCTGTATGTCGATGAAATGACTGACCCAATGTTTATTTTTTGTAATTCTGGATTTGCAAAACTAATGTGCATTTGGGTGAAGCAAGCTAGAAGACAAGCTGTGACTACTTTTTTCTTTGCAACAAAAATACATTAATGAAACTATTATTATTTTTAATCCTGTCAGGGCAAAGTAGATATTTTAGGTAGATTACAGGCATGATGTTGTTTTGTGGATGAATTGATTGTCCCTTGTGTTTTGTTGTTTTAATTCCAGCTTTGAAGGAGTAAAGTGTATTTGGATAAAGCAAGCAGGAGTACAAGCTCTCACTACTTTTTGTGAAAAATAATTTAATGTAACCAGACACTGTGGGTAGGCAATGGCTTTCCATGGATTGAATGACTGGCTCCTGCTGTTTGATGTTGTAATTCTAACTTTGAAGGACTGAGATGTATTTGAGTGAAACACATTGGAAGACAAGGAGTGATTACTTGTTCTGCGAAACAAAATTTACATTAATGCAATTATTTTTTATACTGGAAGAGTCATACCAGGTACTTCAGGTAGACAATGGGTATGGGGCTGTTTGTTTATAAAAATGATTGGCCCCGAACTGTTAGAAGACATGTTTGTGTTTTGTTGATGAAAGCTTTTTGTGTTATTGAGTAAGCTACAGGTGGGTGAAAACTGAAGTCTTGAGCCTCAGTTGCTTGAGGTTCGACCCACCGACAGTCAGAGTTCCTCTATAGGAAATCACTGTCTGTGAGTTCTGCCGGCAGGGGATCTCACCCTTCTTTGAGTTAGCGTGAGGCTGGTGTAGGTATATATAAGTTTGGGATATAGGGGTCTTACCCTCCCACATCATGAGGTGCAGGAGGGCTTGCCCCCTGAAAAAACATTTTAAAAAGTGTTTTCTTTGGCTGTTTTTTTTGGCCTTTTTTTTGTAAATACATTTTGGGGATTCCAATCCTTGGACCATTCAGTTTTGTCCTATGATAGTGTAAGCGTTATGTTTTGCACAAATTAAATGGAATCTTTACTGATTTAGCCCAAAGTATGTGCTTCGGATTTATATTTGATACTGCATGACATTAAAGTAGATATTGTGTTACATTTCTCTGTGATATTTTACAGTGATTACATTTGTTTTCATAATAGCATATAAGTGAACTAAGATAAAGTATTCATAGATTCATAGACTGTTACTAGGCTAATGACTTGGGGGACCTTTTCTAAGCCCAGCCAAGTTTTCCAAAAAGAATAATGATGTCCTGCATCCAAATAGGACATTGAAGGCCAGGCATTTAGAATCTATCTCTGTCCATAAGGGATATGGGCGCCAGACCCGGTGTAAATTTCCTATTCCCCATCTACTTGTCTAGGTTCTGCTTAAACTTGGTAATAGATGAACTTGGCTTCACATGGATGGGAAGGCTATTCCATAGGAGGGGCAGTCTTTTGGGGGATACAGCTGTCTTTCCAGCATGTTCTGTTTAAGTCACAGGCAAAAATCAGGTCCCTAGACCTTGTGTTTGTGGTACTATTTGACTTATGAATATGTATGATTTTCATAAGTGTGGGGTTTGCGGATACCTTGTAAGTCAGGCATATTTCACCCCTCAGCAATCTATAGGAGACTGAGAAGAGAGAGAGAAAAGGCTTTAAGGTGCTCTGCTTGCTTTTTGGGATTTTTTCTCTCATAACATGTAGTTCCTTAAGTTGCTATGTGTGTATGTGTGTGTGTGTGTGTGTGTGTGTGTGTGTGTGTGTGTGTGTGTGTGTGTGCATGTGTGTGTGTGTGTGTGTGTGTGTGTGTGTGTGTGTGTGTGTGTGTGTGTGTGTGTGTGTGTGTGTGTGTGTGTGCTTGCACGTGTGTGCATGTTTGTTTAGTTATTCACTGGCTTTGCAGAAGTTCTTATTTATTTACAAAATTGCTTGCATTTGCCATGGTAGTTGTTGAAGTGATATTGCCTTCACTGGGACTCTTTGCTAGGCTATCATAATGCTTATGCAAAGTATGCCATTATGGGGGAGGTCTGTGACCTGCCATGAGTAACCAAGTCTCACCTGGAAATGCCTTGAAATAGCTGGTACTGTCTGTAAATTTGCTGTATGCTGGGCAGGAGTCACTTATCTCCACTGCCACAGCCGCAACACAGTCATGTGCAGCAGAATATATATTGCTGTCTTGTCATATGTGCTTTCAGGGCATCTTAAGGATCTTTCCACAGCCCCTCCACATTCAGTGTTCCACCCACCTCCACCCTACATTGGTGTACTTTCCAGGCTGCTCCCTCCCTTCGGCAAATTCCTGAACCCGCCAGTGGTAGTCAACTGACCAGACTGCACCCCCCCCCCCTTTTGCAGATTCCTGGATCCACCACTGTTGATTTTGCATTTTGCTTTAAATCCTTTTCTTTCTGGTATAATATGTTGAAATAAGAGAGCAGTGTAGCTCCATAGTGAAGATCTCTGCCTGACAGCTCTAAAGTTCTGTCATGGTTTATAGGTGCAGTCTGTGTGTCGTTTATATGGTCTCTTCATGTCTTTGAAGGTTTTTTCTAGGCCCAGTTTTCTCAACCTTCTGAAAAATATGCTGGATGACCAGATTCTCTAAACTGTTCTTATATAGCACATTTACTCTTATGTGTCTTGGGCATTGGCTGAAAAAGGTCTGACATTCACTTACCCAGTTAACAAATAAATACAATTAAATTAAATGTATATGAGCATATTGTGGTAGCAATCATATCAGTTATCTGTGAAAGAAAATGTACAATTAGTATGAAATGACTGATTCTTTTTCTCTTCCAGGAAAAGTCGATGTCTGAAATGAGACTTAATATCACAGAGATAAGAGCCACAGCTGGGTAAGTCAGATCTTCTTCTTCTTTCGGCTTTTCCCGGTTAGGGGTCACCACAGCGATCATCTGTTCTCTCATGATTGGCAGTGGAGTTTTACGGTGTTGAGTTGCCAGCCCGGTGCCCAGCCTTCCACAGAAGGCACACACATGCACGCACTCACGCCTAGGGCCAATTTGGAGTGTCCAATCCAACTACAGCATGTCTTGGGGATGTGGGAGGAAACCGGAGCACCCGGAGGAAACCCACGTGACCACAGGGATGATACTGCATATTTTCAACTAACCATAATACTGAAGATTTTGATATATAACTATAATTTAGATCCAAAGTTGCAAGTATTTTACTAAGATTCATATTAAGGTTTAGAGAGGAAATGGGAAGCATTCTGGGTTAGAGATGCTTCTCTGCTTATCCTCTTAATAGATTCATTGTTACTGTTAGGTAATGCACAGGAGTGATAATGTATTCCAAATATCTTTCTGGGCACTCTCAGTCATCAGAAAACATCCCACTCTTTCGTTCTCCAGTGATAGCGTTTACCAACATTTTTATCAAATGAGTCACCTCTGTCTTAGTTCTTTCCCATTATTCACCTGTGAGCCATCTGCAAAAGAAATTAACCCAGCAACTGAATGTTTTGTGACCTCTTGACTCATCTTTTCTAGTGACATGCGTGTCTTCACCTGTCAGTCTTTCTTTTCTGCTGCTTTTGCAGAGGAAAGAAATTCACACTTGCTGAAAAACTTTAATGTTATGAGTCATTCTGTGACGATTCTTTTTATGATTTCTATTAATACTTTGGCTTTATAGCCATCAGAAGAAAGAAGGCCTGTAAGAGTTTTCTTATTGAACAAAGGGTGATCTTTGGCAACTCTGCCCTATACTCTGCAAAAAGAAAATCTTTCCAAGTCCGCCCTTAAGGTAGAGCATGTTGCATGCTTTTCTTCTGATACATATGTGACTTTATTGGGGTAAAAAATTGCTATCCCACTCACTTATGTCCATGGAGGCTTTATTATCCTAGAGTGTTCCAATATTTTGAATTCTTTATTGGCTACTGGGTTACTGACAATTTGCTTTACCTTCTGTTTTAGTAGCAAGTACATTAGCATCTGTACTGAAAGCAATACTTACACAGAATGTATGATGTTGGTTTCTGCCATGAGGTTTGCAAGTACATTTGATTGCAGTTTTATCACAAATAGTTAGACCTCCTACTTCTGTTTCACTGTGACAACCTTATGATGACAGACTGCTATGTACTGACCATATCCTAGGAGTTGCAGTGCTTTGGCTTGGTTAAAAATGATGTATCAGTTGGTTGCCCCATCTGTGGTGTCTTGGGTAGGATTTACCCCCTGCATACTCATTACAAGACAGACTGCATCTGCAGCAAAGAGCTCATTGAGTGAGCCCGCACTTGAAGAAGATAACGATAACATTTACTTGATGCCACCATTGCCTATTCATGTCACATGTTCAGAGGAACAGGACAAACTGGTGGAGACTGAAACACTGCAGATCTTACTTATTACAGGCTGGCCGTGTCCTCCGCGTCACTTGACTTGTCTGATACAAGGCTCCTTTGGAGAATAGTGAGTATGTTTCAAAGCAGAGATGTTCATTTTAGCAAATACATGACAGATGAAGACTAAAGGAAAGAATCACATGTAAAATTTAGCTTGAAGGTATTACTGTAGAAGTTAGTTATTGGATAGAAGTATTAATATAACAAAACAATTAGACATTTAACATGTAAATTAAGTAGTTATAGTTTCAAAGATTCATAGGTTTTTACAAGGCTAATATCCACCAAGGTCTTAGTTCAGCCATGCAACCCTATCCAGTTTTGTCCCTGAGTACCTTAGATGCCTGTATAGTGAGGTATGTTAGTAAAGGAGGTATCTAAGGGTTATGTGTGTGTGTGTGTGTGGGGGGGGTATGTTAGTTGGGGATAAATTTAATTACTGTTGACCTCTGGCATTCAGAGACATGGGGGCCAGAGCAGGGATGAATTTGTGATTTCCCATCCAGTGATCAAGGTTTTGTTTGAATAGGTTCAAGGATGAACTGTGCTTCATGTGGATGGGGTGCTTATTCCACAGTGCAAGGAACCTTGGAGACACATATCGGTCTCTCCGGGGTGCACTATTTATGAGGCAGATAAAGTTCAGGTCCTTGGATCTAGTGTTTCCAGTGCTGTTTGTTAAACAGATGTACAAGAGATCCATCAGAGCAGGAAATGAGAATGCGTTATATGCCAGGCATATATCACCTCTCAATAACATGTAGGAGACTGGGTACATAGATAGAGCCTTAAGGCAATCTGTTTAGGACAGGATTTCATACCCTGTATTATCCTGGTGAGGAACCTTTGAGAACATTCCAACTGTTGCAAGTGCTAAAGGGGACACTGTACTCAGTGTTGGGTGGTCTAATAAGAGCTGAATATAGTGGTACTATAACTTCCTTGGACCTGGATGCCATACCCTAACTTATGAATTGGGTGACTTAAAATGATTTTTTTACTATCTTAGCCACGTGTTGGTTGTAGACCAGATTACTGTCTACATATGTTCCCAGTTCTGAGAGTTTGTCAATAATGCCCGAGTGTGCTATACAATAGCACACTCAGGCATTATTGACAAACTCTCAAAACTAGGCATAAATCCTTATATAACTTGCTGGATTGCTGACTCGCTTACAGATAGGAACTAAGAAGTCAGGATCAGTGAGGCCACCTCCACCAGGAGACCAGTCACCAGTGCAGTACACCAGAATGCCTAGACCAGGTCAAGGTAGGCAGTATGTGCTATTTTTCCCTCATCCATAGCCTTGCTGACCATCTTGAAGAAGTCTACCAGGTTGAGTAGGAAAAGACCTTACCTTACCAAAGCCAAACTGGGATGAGTCCAGTGTCTGTAGGTTGCCAATGTCCTTCTTTGATCATTTCTATGATTATTCATTCCATGGCTTTGCATATTAGACTTGTCAGACTGATGGGTCTGTAGTTCCTGGGGTCAGTTGATGGTCCACCCTTATGAAGTGGGATAACCGTTGCAGCCCACCATTTGCTTGGCACATAACCTGCTTTGAGGCTGTAGTTGGAGTGCCTGAAGTGGTCCTGCTAGGTCATGTTTTAGGTTATTTAGAATGTAATCATGTATATTGTCAGGGCCCATTGAAGCAGTGTGTTTGGCCTTAGAGGGTGCCGTCAGGACCTGCTCCTTGTTGGTTGATGGAGGGATTTGCTGGAATGGATTTCGCAGGGTATAGCGGGAAGGTGAAGTTAGAGCTAAATTTATCAGCCAGTAGATTTTCTTTGTCACCCTGGTCAGTAAAGGTTGTGCCATTTATGACATGTTCTGCACATTGCTTTGTGTTACCTTTAAGGTTCCTGAAGCTGAAGAAGGCCTTGTGATTGTCCTTAGTCTGGAAGGCTATCCTGACCTCATACTTGCCCTTGTTGGACTGTATTAGACCTTTTAGTTTCTTGTTTATTTAAATCAGAGAGCTCTTATGTCTGTGAAAGTCACTCTCTCTGATTTTGGCTATGACTTTTTTTTTTCTTTTGTTATATACCCTATTACGGTAAGGATTCCACCAGTGAAGTTTGGATTTGTTGTCAGATTTGGGATTACTTCAGTTAGGTATGGCAGCCTCAATGTAGCCATTTACTGTACATGTTTGTTCAGAGTTTCTGTAAATAATTTTGCATAGTTAGTCGTGTTCTCAGGACTTGGGGAAAACAGTGAATTTTGACAAGCTATCACTTAATAGGGTGTAGTTTGCTTGAGAACAGTCCGTAAGTGTTATGGGTTTAGTTGTTTTTTCCAGGTTGATTTTAATTTCAAAGGAAACATCTTTGTGGTCTGACCTCTTCAATGAGGACATGACACAGGAGAAGGTGTAATGCTCTCCCATGTTGATGAGTACTAGGTTCAGTATGTTTGATCCTGTGGTTGGAGTTTGCACTGTCTGGTGCAGGATGCTAATGTTGATAAAGTCCAGGAAATGCTCTGCCTGTCAGTTAGAGGCAGTGTACATTTCCCAGTCGATTTAAGGGTAGTTAAAGTCTTCCATGAATATAGTATTTGGATGATGAGCACCTCTAGTAGGTCCACGTAAGAGTTGTAAGCTAGTGGGTCATAGAGGGTAACCTTTAGCTGACCAGGACATGGTAAGGAACCAGATTTAGACGTGGATGAACTTCAGGGCGTCACTCTGTTTAACCAAGTTGGAGTTGTATTTGTTGCTAAATTAAACCAAGACACCTCCACCTTTAACCCCTGTCTGTGCTGCTGCTGGACTAAATGTGTGGACGGCACTGTAGACTTGCACTGCTGAAGTACCTTCTGTGGCTTTAAACCAAGTCTCAGTAACAGCACAGATGTCTATAATCTCCAAACTGGGGAGAGCTTGAAGGGTGTGGAGTTTCTTGTTTAGGCTCCTAGCATTGAGCAGTAACACCGTAAGGTTGCTTTGAGTTTATTTGATGCTATTAGTTTTGTCGTTTTAACATTGCCTAAAAGGGCTCTAATGCAGTGAATAAAGTTTTAACCAATACCCAAAAGCCTGGGGGGGTGCAGGTTCAAACCATTCTTAGCAAAGCAGGGTGGTCTGTTAACCATGTCGTGTCATGCTGATAGATACTGGATCTTCCTGGAGTGACTCCAGAAACTGGCAGTTATTATTAAAATCAGTCATTTTCTCTTCATACCGTGTCATCATCCTTGGTGATGGTAGAATGCTGCTTAAATGCAAGGCACGTACCTGTCTGTGACAAATATTCACAGAAATCCAAACTGCCTCTTTTCATATAGTCCAGTGAGGTACATCTCAAATCATTTACACCCACATGAACTATGATAGAACCATATTGGTATCTGTGGTGCAGTGACCTGAGTGCTTGTATGATATTGTGGATCCTATCTTCAGATAGGCAACTAATTGTTATCTTCTCCTTGTCCAGCATAGTGAGACGGGCATCTATGTGTCATACTATAGAATCTCCTATGACAAAGAGTGTTAGGTAAACTGTTTGCTTGCCTTTGGGGCATCACTGGGTGCAGACTTGTGTGTGGTGTTAGGTTTTGCTTTTGGTGTGTGTTTTAGTGATTGCTGATGATAGATGTTGCTGTTTGTCTTTGAGGTTTGGGAAGGTTTCTTTTAAGTGCCTCAGCATAAGAAGGTCAGTGTGTGTGTGGTGGGGATTATGCATGAAGGATGTAGCGTATGTGTTCTTGACAACCTTGTTTCTAAAGAAGTTTTTTGCCTCCAATATACCTCTCAACCTCTTAATGCAAAAAATCTGGACAAACCCAGACAGAATGGGGGGACAAAGGCCCAAAAATAGGGACATATTTTAAATATTGGTCTTATAAATTAGAAAGTTGCTAGAATAACTGGATTTGTCTTAGCATGCACTTTTTGAAGGCCATGAAGTCTGAAACACAAATGTATGAAGGCTATGAAGTTTGAAACACAAATGTATATCATTATTTAGTGACTTCAGTCCTGAGATCAATCCAGTGATTTGCCATAAACTCACTAATTTTACAAGGAACAGACCAAAAATATGAGGCAAAAATCTGGACATTTTGTCAAAATCAGGACACTTGAGAGGTATTGCCTCCAACAAAGTTATGTATCTAAATCTCGTGCATACTGTATTAGTTTCTTTAAGGATTTAAAAAGTTGTTTGAGTACATGAGACTATCGCTATGTTATCTCAGTATGCCCATATCTACTAATATGGCCACAGAGACATTACAAAATTGCATATCCATGTTGTCAGGACCTGTATTAGTGTTGGGCTGTTAGGGTTTAGGAACTTGGTTTTACAGGGATGTGCTGAATGGTGTCTAGAGGTACGGCTAGATGTTAGTGCTATGATCTGGTACTAGTGCTGCTCAACTTGCTGCCTAGCTGCCCTAACCTTAACTTTGGGCAAAGCGTTTTGTGTTACAGGTTAAAATCCTAAATACTAGCTTTACAGGTAAATTTTACAAATGAAGTGTTTGCTACTATACAGGGCACTGCTAATTGCCACAGTGTGGTAAAAATGGGCCTACTTTATAACTGACAGGAAAATGGAAATACTGGTGAAAAGTAAAGAAATGCATAGACTGTAGGGTTATGCAACAGGGCATTGTCAGGTGTTTAGAGAAAAGGTGAAAAAAGGGAGGGAGCAGAAAAAGTGAAGGGTAAAGGGAGGGAGGGGTGTATTTAAGGGGTCATGGATAGCAGTATTAAGATTAATCTAACTAGACAAGGAAGTGAGACAAAAGGGAAAAGGGGAAGCAGTAGGAGTGCATTGCATATAGAGGAGTTTAATGAATTAATAAAATATAAATTAACATATTTCATGAAGTAAATAATATGTTTTTGCATTTTAAAGGATGATATTAGCTAGATAAATGTAATTATATTGGTTCTTCACCTAAAAAGAACATTGAAATTGAACAGTTGTAGGATTTATGCTATAGTTCTATAAATTAGTTACTATTTATTGTTTTTTTTTTTTAAGTTTATTAATATAGTGGACCAATCCAAGGTGGCTCTATGTCAGATACAATCTTGGATTTGCAACACAAATTAAGAGAAGGCAGGCATATAATACATTTGATTATAGAAATATTTGTAAAACAGTCATGGAAATGTGCAAGATAAAAAAATGAATAAAATATTTTAATATACATTTACTTATTAGTTTTGAAGACAGTTAAAAGGTGGGTAGATGGTGTGCATTAAGTATCAACTATGTTGAGATGGTGTGCATTAAGTATCAACAACTGTTGAGAGGCATAGTCAAAGAAATAGTTTTTTTTTTCTTTTTTTATTCCAAATCCATGTTATACTCAGATTGGATTGTTGATCTTTTTATTGCATTCCTGCACCCCCAAGAACCTTGTCTTTATTCAGACCATGTTATTTATTCCTGTTGGCTAGTTATACCTTGCTGGTCAAGGTTGCTAGCTTCCATCTAGCTGGTGAAACAGCAGATATGGGACATGAGTTAGTCAGGGAACCGCCATGATCGTAAACAGATGGTAGTAGCTTAATCACTTTGGGCTTTATCTACTCCATGCACTGTCATATTTAATGCAGAACTGGCAGTTATTACACCCTGGATACAAGGGTAGAGTCTCCTCCAGTCTCACCTGTTCACTCCACCCAACTGCTGTTCAGTCTCCACCAGAGCAATGAGTTGCCTACCCCTACCATCTCATCATTTTCCAAGTTTTCCCCCATGAAAGGAAAGCAGGTTCAGCATCATCCTCATTTCTGCCCTCAAGGCAGCTCTGCTAGGTACCCGAGCCACTACCTGAACTCAGGTTGCCCGAATCATAGTGCTTTACCCTCTGTGCAGATGGAGGTCTTTACAAAGAACATTTGTGATAGGGGAAAACAAATCCTGAAAGTGTTTGCATATCAGCTGTTGATTTATTGTTAAGCATTTGGAAACGTGGAATATATTGTAAATATTTGGAAATTATTATTTATTTTAATAGTAAAGAATCTCAGGTGTGTGCACTAGTGGAAGTAAGATGTGTATGATAAGTAGAAGTTCAGGACTGTCAGAAAGGTGCTCATTTAGTCCCTTGGAATATTATTTATATATTATGTATTTATTTATTCCTTCCATTTGTTTAGTGCATAGTCTGACTGATAAATACAATTTGTTTTACACTGATGCTTTGTTAGGATGAAGATGAATGAGCATATAAGGGGAAGAAATGTGAGCGATCTAGTGAAAATCTTCTGCTTGTGCAGAACATATGACAGTTTTTGCAACAAGTAACATATCTCTAAAGAAGGTGATGAAGGGATGAAATGGTATAAGCAGAAAATACGAAGGTCTTGGGGAAGAGAATGAAAAGATATTTTGAAAAATTGGGTAAATGGTAGAAAGTGATTTAACAGTACAGATAACACACACACACACACACGCACACACACGCGCGCACACACACACACACACACACACACACACACACACACACACACACACACACACACACACACACACACACACACACATTCTGTTTCTTTTATTTGTTTTTCTAAATGTGGTATTCTGGTATTATCTTGACAAAAGGCAGCAGTAACTGTTCAGCACATTTTTTGAGTTTTGTACTTTACTGTGCAATAAGATCCTAGGAAAGAAAAGTGGTTAGGAGGATGTTTGGCTGTCTCTCTTCAGAAATGTTATTTTGGGGTAATTATATTTTTCGTCTACTTCCCCTTCATGCCTATCATTCATTAGGACACTGGTGATGCTATTACCCACTCATACCTTTTGTGGGTGAGAACATGAGTGCATTATAGCTGTCATCCATGCAGCCATCAGTTGGATTTTCCTTTAAGTGCTTTTATTTCCCTTAGCATTCTACCACAGTCCTAAGGGTTAGTGATATAGTGGGGTGGTATAAGGGCTTGCCTCTTACTTCTATAAGTGATGTTAACCCCATAACCCTACCCCATAGAAGGACAATTACTCTGTCCATTTTGAGTCTCCACTAGGAAAAGTGGGTTCTGAATCAAATATAAATCAAACCATTCACTCACCAATCTTGTTTCCAAATTTTTCAAACAAAGGAGAATACATGCTACATCTTTTGGATGTGAGCAGACAATTATGCTCCTACTTACACAGAACAAAAGAATTCAGAAAAACAGACCAGCTGTTTGTTTCCTTTTCGATGAGTCAGCTGGGTTCACCAATTTCTAAAGTTGCATTGGCCAAATGGATAACTAATTGCATTTCCTGGATTTATTCTCAGCAAGGCCTTTCCCTAACAAAATAACGTAAGGCCCATTCTACTAGATCCATGGCCACCTCATTTGCCTTCTGCTCTAGAGCTTCCATAGATGATATTTGTGCAGCAGCCACATGATCTAATGCTCATACATTTATTACTCATTACAAATTGGACTTGATTTCTAGAAGCAGAGCTGCATTTGGTTCAGCAGTTCTCCAGAATATCCTTCCATGAAGCCCACCCAAGGTTTATATAGCTGGGGAATCTGTCTTATACATTGAGGACAAATGAAAAGGACACCATCAGATATTAAAGTTATGTACTCACCATAATTAGGCATCTGTGTTTTTTATTAAACTAGAAACATCCTTATTAAATTATCACTTATGACATAGGCAATCATACATTTATATAAATGAAAACAAACCACATTGACATAATTTTAGTTGCAAACATGATACATCACTTATAATCTATTCAGTCACGGTCAGTCAAACATTGCATAGCTCATTCAAATCCTACCTTCTTTTTTTCCCCTCCCAGATAAAATTCTTCAGTTCTTTATTAATTGCTATCCACTACTTTTCCTCTGGTTGATAAAAATATACCTGACCTGTGTATAAAACTAAAGGGACCAAAAACATTTTAACTGCTTGTATCTTGCTATTAGTATCCATAAATCAGAGCATCTGATGTTGTCAGTTTTCATTCATCCTCACAAATGGGTTCTGGATCCGAGGTCGCATCTGACTCAGCCATTACTACAGCTCATGGAAATGTTCGAAATCTCAAGCTGTCTCCTACCCACAATGCACTGCCACCCTGCCACCTAAGATCTCGTTTTACCCTTTACCCTGACAGCTCTCGAGCTTTACTATTGTTTAGGTTTACCTTATTTTTTGACATATTCTAAATTTCTTTTTTCTGTCAGGCTCTCTCCTTGATTCTCATCTCCCTTTGTTGCCGACTTCTTAAAAAAAAAATAAAGGGAGACTTTCCTTGCCATCGTTTTTTGTTCCCTACCATCTTTTCTATTATTTCCTTGGATTTCATTCTTTTCTACTTTGACTTTATGTCTAAGAAGGGGTTCCAAAAGTGTACCAGTTGCAGGCAGAAGATGGGCATTTCTGACAGGCATTCTCTTTATCTGTGCTGTCTGTCCTCAGCCTTTGGATGTTGACTGTGAGATATGTAGGGCTTTTAACCCTAGAGATATTAATGAATGGAAAAATAAGTTGATATTAAAAAGCCTGCTGCTCTCCTCTCTTTTTGTGGCTTTACCGAGAGATCAGCCCTCGACTTCTGCTCACAGGCATGGAAAAAGGCCTAGGCCAGCTGAGATTCCAGACACCTCGGAGCCGACAGAAAAGTTGTCAAAATCGGATCTGACCTCTCCAGCTGTATCAAACGTCATGGATCTGAAGAAGGCCTCTTCGTCTTCGGAGCCAAAGAAGGTAGTTTTGGATTCAAAACCCTTGCCTCGGCATACTTATTCACCTTCTATAGATCCGGCTCCATCCTGGCCCCCTTCTCCTTTTTTGGAGAGGCTTTCCAGGCCTGCTTGTGTTGTCTACTCTCGTTTGACCTGAAGGCTCACTGAAACAGATGTGATGAGAATGGTGAAGGAGCTGGTTACCGAGCAGATCCAGAAGGGTACCTTGTTAATTCTGACCCCTTTGGATCTGGGACTTCCTCCATCTTCCACTCCTCTTCTGACTGACCCCTTGCTTTCAGCCTTCTTGGGTCCAAGTGTCAGTTTTCATTCATCCTCATAGTGATCTACCTCTTGAGACCAAATCCAATCTGCAATTATTGATAAACGTGTGGATTTGACCCCATGTAGCAGCTGCACAAATGTCATCTAAGGAGGCTGTAAACTGAACAACCATGGATGTCACCTCTGATCTGGTGAAATGGGCTTTTACTGGTTTCTGAAGAGGAACATTCAAGGTTGCATAAGCCAAGGAATGTATTCTGTTATCCATTTGGCTGTAGTCACTTTTTTAACAGGTTGGCCTACTTTTTGGTGTGCAAAGGAAACAAATAGCTGGTCTGATTTTCTGAATTCTTTAGTCCTATGCAGATAGTAGCTTAACTGCCTATGAGCATCTAGTGAGTGGAGAAGGAATTCTCCTTTACTACTGTAGTTTGGAAAAAATGCTGGCAGGTTGATGGCTTGACAGATGCTGGTTGCTGACACCACCTTTGGTAGAAAGAAAGCATTGGCCTCTAAGAATACCTCGTCCTTGTGAAAAATGATATAAGGGGGTTTAGAAGATAAGGCCTGAACTTCTGAAACTCTCCTAGCAGAGGTTATGTCTACTAGAAAGGCAGTTTTTCAGGAAAGAAATTTTAATGCACACTTGGCTGCTGGTTCAAAGAGAAAAGCAGTTAGTCTGAAGCACTAAGGAAAGGTCCCAGGGAGGTATGGAAACCTTCAAAGGGGTCTTAGCCGAAGTGTACCTTTTAAAAATACTTTACAAATTTTGTCAGATGCCAATTCCAATGTGAAAATTCGAGATCACTGCTAACTGAACTTAAATGGTAGAAGCACTAGTTTCTTTATGAAACAATTCCACAAGTTATTGGAGAACTGTATAGGCGGGTGCTGTGAATGGCTCTGTATTGTGTTGTTCAGCCCAAATAACAAACCTTTTCCATTTGCGTTTGTATAATTTCCTCATAGAAGGTTTATGGGAGGATACCAAAATGGAGCAGACAGGTGAAGACCGGGTAGACTGCCTGGCTATCTTGGGAAATGGAGGAACCAGGTGGTTAGTTTGAGCTTTGTCAGGTCCAGAGGAGTCAATCCTGTTGGATGCGAAAGAAGGTCTGAAGTTGGATCCAGAATCCATGGTGGAGCTAGGAGATGAGGCCATAGGAAGGGGAACCATATCTTTCGAGACCAATGAGGATTATTCTGATCTTCAGTCTGGATGCTTTCTGTAAATACCTGGGGATCAGGGGAGTTGGGGGATAGGAGTATAACAGACTGGGGGGGGGGGTCAATCATGTAGAAGAGCATCTCTTGGTGACTCCCCCACAGGGGGGGATTAGGCAAAGAAGCTGATTCATTTGTTGTTCATGGAGGACGCAAATAGGTTGCACAGGGTATGCACACCGATGAAAAATCATTTTCACTATTCAGTGGTTGAGGTACCACTCATGAACCATCAGGATGGATCTGTTGAGCTTGTCCACTATCACGTTGGACTTCCCTGGAATGTGCATTGCTACCAGAAAGCGATTGGAGGCTATCACCCACTGCCATACTCTGAGGGCTTCTCGACATGCAAGGTAAGGCCTGGTTCTTTCTTGTTTGTTGATATACCAAACGACTGGCATGTTGTTCGTTTGAATAGCAATAGTTCCCAGAGGGAGGGAGACCTGGAATGCTCACAACACTAAGAGCACTGCTCTCATCTCCAGGACGTTTATATGCAAATTGGCCTCTTTGGGGAACCAAGTGCCTTGAACTGTATTTCCCTGATAATGCCTTCCCACCCTATCTGAGAGGCGTCTGTGGTCACTACAGCCTTGAGATGCGGCAGGATGAATGGGTGATCTTGCTGGGGTTGATCTGATTGAATCCACCATTTGATATAGTCCTTGCAAGTTTGAGTTATTCTTATTATTGCTGACAATGGGTAGGTGAAAAGCGACCACTAAATTTGCAGCATCCACTGTAGAACTCGGTTTACTATTAGATGTTCAAAGCGAACTCCGTCGACTGCACTTTTGTCGAATACGGAAGTTTGAATACGGTAATATCAAACACCAAAAGCCAACCTAGGAACAGTTTTAACATGGGTCGAGATAGGTTTTCAGTGTTATTGCCGAACTACAAACCTCTCCTCTATTTCAACCCATTTTAAAACCCGTTGCTAGGTTGGCTTTTGGTGTTCGATATTACCGTTTTCGAACTTCCGTGTTCAACAAAAGTGCAGTCGATGGAGTTCGCTTCGAACATCTAATAGTAAACCTAGAACTCTCATATGGTATCTCGCCAGAAGAACTAGAGTAATGGCTGCCTCCATCGAACCCAAAGCTTATAACATTTTCCTGACTGAAATTTTTGAACTGCAAATTATCTTCCTTGTTTGGTTTCTGATGTTAAGAAGACAAGGTTAGGGAATGGAGGCAACCACAGATCATGTGTTGAAGAGTGCTCTGATGAATCCTAGTCTTTGGGTGGGTTGCAGTTGTGACTCTGCATGATTTATTGTGATTCCCAGTATTGAACAAGTCTGTAATACCTGATCTGTCGCTTGATACCTGGTTGGGGAGGTGATGAGTCAGTCATCCAGATAAGGAAATACCCAGATTCCTTGCAGTCTCAAATGAGCTGCTACTGCCACCATACATTTAGTAAACACTCTGGGGCCATAGTGAATCTAAATGGCAAAGCTCTGAACTGGGAGTGACTGGCTCCCACTCAGAAACGAAGGTGCCTCCTGGATCATCTGTTCATTTTTATATGATAGTACGCATCCTGGAGGTCTATCGAGCACATCCAATCATCCTTGCTCAAAAACGGTAGAACTGACTGTACCATGACCATCTGGAACTTTGTATGTGTGACTGACCTGTTAAACACAGTGAGATCCAAAACTGGTCTCAAGTCCCCTGTTTTCTTTGGAACCAAAAAAAACCTTGAGTAAGTCCCAGATCCTTTCTGGTCTGGTGGGACCTCTTAGATTGCTCTTTTTTCTAGCAACTGCAAGAGCTGTTGAGCTGCTGACTTCCGTGGACTAGATAGAACATCTGGAAACTTGTTTGCCATTGGAGGAGGAAGGGAAAATGGTATGGAATAACCTCTGGTAATAATTCTCTGCACCCAAGTATTGTTTCTTAAACCTAGCCAGGCTTAGTGCAGAGAAAAATGTCCTTCGACTGCCTCCCGAAGACCACATTCGGGCCTCCATTCAGGAGCACCAGTAGGGATGGTTTGTCAAAGAACGTTTCTCTGGACCCATTATTTTGCGGACCTCCTCTTGTCTCTTGGGTGTCTTCTAATGTTACCGTTTTCCCCTCTGCTTCTGGGAGAACTGGTTCCACGTGTGTCAGGAGAATGGACCTTGTGACTTCCTGAACCACATTTTATGACACCCTTCGCTGATTCCTTGAAAAGGATCATGGGGGGGGGGTCAGAAAACATACTCCAATGGCAGAAAGCATCTTCCCAACCTTCTTACAACTGGAAAGCATTTCTTTCAGTATAGGGCCAAAGAGTGATGATCTGTCAAACAGTGCATTGACGAATGAAGACTTAAAAGGCTCCAGAAAGCTGCATAGGTGCATCCAGGCTTGTCTCCTCATGGCTAAGCCTGAACCCACTACCTTTGCAGCGCCCTCTGTAGCTTTGGATAACAACCGCATGGATGAATTAACCACAGATGGTAAGGTATTCAACTGAGGAGCAACGGAAGCTTGAACCTCCTCTATCGCAACCTTTGCCAATGAGCTGGAAAGTTCCTTGATTAAGTTCCTTTGCAGTCTTGTAAAATGGGCTAAATAATTCAGAGATCAGATAGCAAAAGTCTCTGAAGTGTAAACTCGCTTCCCCAATCTGTCCCTCGACCTAGACTCCCCATTAAGAGGATGGACAGTTGAACTTTCCTTTGCGAGTTCTTTCTTTGTTGCCATAGCCACAACCATAGCATCAACTAGTACACCCTTACTCCAATACTGCCTTTCTACTAGGGGTGCCATGATCCTATCAGGTCTTTTTGGTACTGGAGCAACCAAATCTGGCTAGTTTCTGCCTTCTGATAAATCAAATCCCCTAATTCATTGGGAGGCGGGGTGACCCAGGAGGAAGATGGGCCAGTACCAAAAGCCTCCAAGTATACTGATTCCTCAGAGGAAGGGGTGTGGGCAGATCAACCACCCTTCTATTTTAGGAGTTCAAGGATGTTTCCAAAGGAGATGACCTTGGGCGATGGGTTGGGGGACCCTTCCTCCATCATCAAAATCAGTATCTGTGGTAAGAGACTCCTCCAGTGAGTCAAGGTGTTTCCTCTTGCACCTTCTCATCTGAGGGACTTCTTTGTTGGGATGAGCCATAGAAGTACTGGAAGAGCTAGGGATCCCAGATTGGGTAGACTGGAAGCCCTGGGCTGGCTGTCCCTGTGGTGTGGAATGATGGGGATCACGCGACAGAAACAGATGGGTAGCCAGGGATAAGTCTGAGGAGGAGGACCAGTCCGCTCCAAAGATTCAGAGAAGACCTTCTGAACCACCTCGAAGGCTGACCTCCCCAGGGAGGAGGAAACCAATGGAGCAAATGGCAAGTGTCTCTGGTCAGTTGACCTCCCCACTACCAAAGGAGGACCACCTGAGGAGGAAGCTGGAGATGGTCTGTCCAGCGCCGAGGCTCCAAGAGGGAGGGAACGCTCCAAAAACATTGGAGTCAATCGTACACCCCCCCCCCCACCATACCCGATGTGGAGGCTTCAGTTCCAGGAGACCTCCGGATCCAAACCCATCGGAGCGGAGAAGCTCAAGGTCACAGTCAGATCTGACAAAACCAGTTTCATTGGATCTGACCCAGACATGCCCTCCTTAGGATCCACCCAGCGCTCAGGTATTTGGGGTCTCTGTCCCATTCATGAAGATGAATGAAAATAGACAATTGGGCCCAAAAAGGCTGAAAGCAAGGGGTCAGTCAGAGGAGGAGTGGAAGATGGAGGAAGTCCCGGATCCGAAGGGGTCAGAATTAACAAGGTACCTTTCTGGATCTGCTCGATAACCAGCTCGCTCACCATTCTCATCACATCTGTTTCAGTGAGGCTTCAGGTCAAATGAGAAGACACAACACAGCCAGGCCTGGAATGCCTCTCCAAAAAAGGAGAAGGGAGCCAAGATGGAGCCGGATCTATAGAAGGTGAATAAGTATGCTGAATCTTCTTCTTTGGCCACGAAGACAAAGGTGCCTTCTTCAGATCCATGATGTTTGATACAGCTGGAGAGGTCAGATCCGATTTCAACAACTTTTCTGTCAGCTCCGAGGAGTCTGAAATCTCAGCTGGCCTAGGCCTTTTTCCATGCCTGTGAGCAGAAGTCGAGGGCTGATCTCTCGCTAAAGCCACAGAAAGAGAGGAGGGCAGCAGGCTTTTTAATATCAACTTATTTTTCCTTTTATTAATACCTCTGGGGTTAAAATCCACCCAGGGGTCAGGTAGCTGGGGTCTCTGTCCCATTCATGAGGATGAATGAAAATTGGCAATATCAGATAAAGAAGTTATGTACTCACCATAATGGTCCATCTGTGTTGTCTAGTTTCATTCACCTTCACATCCCCTCCATCCCCCATCCCTTGGGTTCTTTTTTTTCTGCTTTGGGGTGAATGTGAGGGCACAAGAGATTTCTCCAGAACTTGAGGGCTTATCTCTGTAAAGCTGGGATTGTATATCATATCATTCTAACCTAGTCATAACCAGTTTATTTTTCCCAAGACAGTTTAGTCTCTGCTTTGCAGATAATGTAGTACAAGGTCTTTTGCATGTATTTCTTCTGTCTCTAAAGCTATGAGTGTAATCTGAGGTGACAGGGTGGCAGTGCATTGTGGAAAGGGGAGAGCTCAAATGCTTCCATGAGATGTAGTAACGGCCAAGTCGGATCTGATCTTGGATCTGGAACCCGTTCGTGAGGCTGAATGAAAATAGATAACACAGATGGAATGTTATGGTGAGTACATAACGTCTTTTTCCAATTTCTCAGAGTTTTTGTATTATCTTTTATTTAGTCTGTAGTTCCCACATATCCTTAGCTGCCACACCAGAATCCTTTTTAATCCATACTCCTAAGTACTTCATTTTATCATGTCCTCATAAATATAGATATTGCTGAACCAATTTGTGTGTGGGTACATAATTTACAGCTATTCCCTTTGTTTTAACTTCATTAATTTTGTATCCTGAAAAGATATGAAACTGTCTCAAAATGTTCCACTACACTGAAATGTCCTTTTCTGGTTTCATCAGGAATAAGATAATATCATCTGCAAATAGAGCCAGCTTTTCTTGACTACCATACCAATTATGTCCTTGAATTTCTTAGTCCCTTATTTTCTTTGCCAGTGGTTCTAAATATAATGCAAATAACAAAGGAGAAAGAGGACACCCCTGTTTGGTTCCTCTGCTCAAACAGAAATTATCAGAGAGGAACCCACCCACTTTATTTTTTTGCCTTCAGTCAGTCATATAAACTCCTAATCATTCTTATAATTGTATCAGGGAATGCAAATGCTTCTACTGCCCTGCTCATAAACTCTCAGCTTACTCTGTCAAATCCTTTCTCTGCACCAAGAGCTACCAACAACAGCAGTATTTTCTTATATTCTTCTTCCCTCTGGATCATCAATGTTCGGTTAATGTTGTCAAATGTTTGCCTCCCCAGCACAAAATCACAGATACATATCTATAAATGTTGGCATTTCCGTTGCCATTATTTTAGCCATTATACATATAAACATCATATCATATCATATAATCATGGTTTAAGATTGAAATGGGCCTGTATGAAGCTGGATCTGATGGGTCTTTACTCTCTTTAGGTATTACAGCCACCATCACTTTCTTCCAGGATGTTGGTGCTTTTCTTCTTAAAATACTGTTAAACAAAATCTTCCAGATCTTTATCAGTTTTCCCCCTTCTAGTTTCCAAACCTACACAGGAATACTATCTATTCCTAGAGATTTTGCTGTGCATTGGTTATACATCACCATTATTATCTCATCTCCTCCTATCATAACTGTTAGTAATTGACCCTAGTCTACCTCTAACCTTGGCATATTTAATTTCTTCCATAAACATTTCCATTTGTACCTTTTCTTGATTTCTATATTTCTCTGCTTTATGCAGCCTTTCATAAAATTTTCAAAATGTTTTTAATACCTTTACAGGATCTCGTGTTATCTTACTTGATCTGATATTGTCAATTTTCATTTTATCCTTGACAAATGGGTTTGGTTCCGAGCCTCGGAATCAACTCGGCTGTTACTACAGCTCGCGAAAGTCAAAACCTCTCGAGCTTAACCCTTACCCACAATGCTCCTCTTCTAGTTACCTCAGATCTCATTTGCCATTTTTCATGACAGACGTGTTAGCCATTGCTCTCGAGCTAAGTACAACTTTTTTGATATACTTCAAATTTTGAAAGAGTTTCTCTTTCTTTCCTTCTTACCTTTTAGTCGTAAACCCACTCACTTCTTTAAACACTTTTATATTTTTCCCCTCCTCTCTTTCCATACACCTAGGTATATTCTGAACTGTCATCCTTGATAGTTTTCTTTCTTTCTCCTGTATACCTCAGTGCATTCTTGGCTATCATTTTTGATGGTGTTTCTTCCTGCTGCTCTCCTCCTATTTAAGGAAAAAAAAAAAAGTATTTTTTTTAGTGAGATTCATTGTTTCAGGAGATTTTCTACCTGTGTGTGTGTGTGTGTGTGTGTGTGTGTATGTAAATGTGTGTGTGTGTGTGCGCGCGCGTGTGTGTGTGTGTGTGTGTGTGCACGCATGTGTGTATGTGCGCGCATGTGTATATGTGCACTTGCGCGCGCACGTGCGTGTGTGTGTGGTTTATATAGCTGGCTTGTTGTCACCAATTATTTACAAATGTTTTTGTTATGGTAGATAAACCTAAAGTTTCTGGATTTAAAAGGTGCCAGAAATATGGGCACAAAATTCCTATGTCAGACATGCATTCCCTATGTGTTTATTGCCTACTTGTTCACCTTCAAGAAAACATGGATCTTCTGAGAACATCATATTTACCTTGTATCAACCCCTTCGCAGGAAGGCTGCCTTTGCCTGTTCTGGAAAAGCCAAAATTGCCCTCCACCCTTTTTATCCATTCCCACCAAGAGCTTAACTGAAAATGATGTGGAGAGGCTGGTGAATAAGATACTCTGGGGGAGATGGTTGTCAGGTATCTCTTCAGCCCTAGCCCCCTCAAGTATGAGGGCAGATTCTTCCCTTACCCCTCTGGGTTTTCCCCCTCTGACTTCATCTGAAGCATTAGAGTGTCTCGGCTCCAAGCCGTCCTGCGCCGACTGCATCGGTTCCAGAGATACCTCTCTTCAGAACCTATTCTTGCTCAGAGGTCTTCATTCCTTTTGGATTAGAAAGCCTCTTGAGGCTGAGTCTGTCCTGCCAGCTCTGGGGGGCATGAGTCGTCACCTATTTTTTGGAGCCATCTCTGCACATAGGGGCTTTGATGGATCAGCTTGGCTCTAGCTTCGGTCTAGGTAGCTGTATCTTCAAAGCGGGGGAGTGACCACAGTTCTGAGGCAGTCTTTCTAAATTCCGGGCTCCCTGCCCTCTTTGGGGTGGGGGGTCCAGCTTTCGAGGCCACGGAGAGAGCTCTGACTGCTCCAGTCAGACAGTTGGCCCTTCCACTTCGGTGCCCAGATATTTAGCCTGCACTCCCACTGGATCAAAAAGTGTCAAGACCACAGGAGTCTCAGATAACAGATCTCTCCTCTTCTGATACCTCCACAGATCACCCCACTGAGGTCCCTAAGAAGAAAAAGTGCAAGAGTAAGCACTTAGATTCCCCAGAGGAATTGATCACCAAAGTCACCGATTTCGATGATGGTGAGGGATCCCCAAGATCACCCCTGATGATGTCACCTTTGGAGATATCCTGGAAATATTGAAACAGAGGGTGGCTGGAAGTCCCAAAATTCCTCTTCAGAGGAGTCAGTGTACTTGCAAGCCTTTGGCACTCGACCCTCTACCTCTTGGGTGACTCCTCATGCTGACAGGCTCATTCAGGTGATCTCTCAGTGGGTGTGGAAGGCCCCTGATACTATCAAACCTATTCCCTGGAGACCTGACAAAATTATGTACGCCCTGAAATCAAACAGTTCTAGGCCAAAGGGTTAGCTGTTGATGCCATGGTCATGGCAGCAGCCACAAAGAAAGAACTGGCCAAAGAGAGTTCCTCTATCCAGCCACCCAACAGAGAGTCTTGGGTGATGGATAGGTTTAGGAAGCGGGTCTATGTGTCATCGACCTTTCCCTTAAGGTCCTTGAATTTCTTGGCACACTTCACTAAACTTCAGAGGGATCTGGTCAAGGAGTTTGATACCTTGCAGGAACTTTTTCTGAGGATGTCCAAGAAAAGGTGGCTGCCCAGTTGGCTACCCTGGAGTCTGTGTCCAATTTGTCCATGAGGCTCATTGTTCATGCAGCCAAAGGGACCACCAGAGCAGTGGGCTCAGGTGTTGCCATTAAGAGACATGCGCGGATGCACCTATGTGACTTTGTGGAGTCATTTAAGTCTTCATTCATCAATGCACCCTTTGATGGATTATCCCTGTTTGGTCCAAAAGTTAGAGAAACTTTATCCAGATGTGAGAAAGATGGAAAGACCCTTTCTGTGGTGGGTGCATGGTTTTCCACTCCTCAAAGACCTTTCTCTAGAAATCAGAGAAGCAGCTGAAAAATGTGGTTCAAAAAGTCCCAAGGGCCCTTTCAGAACACACATGGAGGTAGCTCCCCCAGGGGCAGAGGGGGGAACTGTAATAGAAGACGTCACCTGCATGGCAGAGGTGTCCAACAAAATCAGGGTTTCAGGGATTTTTTCTCCAATGAATCCTACCGGTGCTCCTTAAAGGAAGCCCAATTGTCTTTCTCTAGAGGCACTTCTCCCTGCACTGAAATGCCTGGCTACAAATAACATCAGATGCTTGGGTGCAGAGGATTATATCCAGAGGCTATACAATTCCCTTTTCCCTTTCTCTTCCCATGTGCAAGAAAATCCCCAACATTCCATCCAGTCAGATGGAACAAGCAGTTCTAGAAATCCAAAAACTGCTAGAAAAAAAAGTCATCCAAGGAGTTACACCAGACCAGAGAGAGCTGGGAATTTACTAAAGATTCCTTTTAGCACCAAAAAAGACAGGGGACTGAAGACCAATTTTGGATCTAAGTGTACTGAACAAATCAGTTCATCATACCAAATTCCCAATGGCATGGTACTGTACATTCTTCTATTTTTAGAAAAAGATGATTGGATGTGCTCAATAGATCTTCAGGGTGCATATTACCATATAAAGATGGACAAATGATCCAGAAGATTTATCCGCTTCCTGCTGGGAGCCAATCACTTTCAATTCAGAGTTTTGCCCTTTGGTCTCACCACAGCCCCCCGGGTGTTCATCAAGTGTATGTCAGTAGTAGCAGCTCACTTAAGACTGCAGGGATTCCGAGTATTTCCGTATCTAGATGATTGGTTCATTACCACTCCAACCAGGCTACAATTGATAGAAGCAAGAAACCATGTACTCCATGTTTGCTCTTATCTGGGAATAACTCTAAATTATAAAAAAATTTAAATTGACCCCAACTCAGAATTTAGAGTGCATGGGCGCCCTCCTAAATACTCAGACTTCCATAGCTTCTTTTCCCCCTGTGAGATTACAGAAAATCAGAGTTCAGGTATGGAAGCTAATCAGCAACAGAAAAGTAACCTCTCTTCTAGTTCTTCAAGCACTGGGCTCCATGGATGCAGCTATAACTCTCGTGCCCTTAGCAAGATACCACATGAGAATACTACAATGGTTGTTAGCATCCCAATAGTCAATGTTACACCAACCCATGTCGGACCTGCTTTTGATCACTAATCTTTGCAGAAGAGTTAGCTTGGTGGATGCATTCAGAAGACATTCTTCTAGGCCGTCCTTTTGTCCCATCACAACCCTAAATCATAGTGACCATGGATGCCTCCCAGATGGGGTGGGGGGCATTATCTGGGCAAGACTGTCCAAGGCACTTGGTCCCCCACAGAGGCCAGCTTACATTTCAGTGTGCTGGAGCTAAGGGCAGTGCATTTAGCATTGTAAGCCATTCAGACTGATCTTCCTTCAGGAACAATTGTGATTCAGATGGACAATATGTCAGTGATTTGGTATATCAACAAATAGGGAGGAACCAAATCCTATCCCCATTGTTGAGAAGCTCTCGGAGTGTGGCAGTGGGTGATCTCTTCCAACTGCTTTCTGATAGCAATGCACATTCCAGAGAGCTCCAATGTGATAGTGGACAACTAAGCAGATGTATTCTTCTAACTCACGAGTGGTCTCTCAGTCCAAAATTAGCAGAAAGGATTTTCCATACATGGGGCCAACTTTGCTGCAGCCTATTTGCCTCTTCCCTAAACAACAAGTGCAATGAACTAAAACACAAGACGTTCCCCTCAGCAAAAGTCCAGTTTGCTAAACCACAACAATCCAGATAAAAAGCACTGGATCACCAGGCTAGTAGATAAAATAGTAACTCCTTTAATAAAACAACAGAAACAGCTAAGCGCTTTCGGGTAAAACCCTTCATCAGACTGTTGACATCACAGCAAAACCAGTATTTAAAAACAACAACCAATAAAATTTCAATAATGAACTCTCTGCCTATTCAGGGCAGGTTTGAGAGGTACAGTGGCATTCAAGGCAGGAGCCCTGTCAGCCCTTAGTTCAATAATCCATTTGGCTTCATTATATTCAGTAAAATTTACAATATCACCCCCCAATGTTCAACTTCACAACCTGCAACACCATAAAATTAAATACATGTGCTTCATTGCTTTTAATATTTTGACACAAAGCATTATGAACATCATCCAAATGTATCGCTGAAAAATGCTTTAAAATCCTGTTTTTAACCGACAGTTGGTCTTTCCTACATAAAAAGAGCGGCACTGAGCTTAATAAATAAGATTCTTATTCTGACAGTCAGCATAGTGGGTAAAAGAATATCTTACATCAGTATTAGGGTGCATAAAAAGTTTTGCCTCATAATGTAAGTACAGACCTTACAATGTCTGCATGGAAAGGTGCCCATATGTTGATGGGGAGTTGTCATAAAAGACTTCATTGTCATACTTTATCTCTACAGAGTAAATCCTTCAAGTTATTATTACTCCTAAAACTAAAAGAAGGATTTGTATGTGCAACATTTCTAAGTTTTTCATCAGTTAACAACATTTTCCAGTTATTCTGTATTATCTGCCATACAACCCCTATGGTATTACTATACCTTAAAACCACAGGTGGCATATTTGCTTGTGCACCCCTACCCCTAGAGGCCTGTTGTACCAATGTAGCATCTGAAAACCATGGATCTGAAGTAGGTACTTCATTTGTCAGCAACCTTTTGGGTATTGGATCCGACCTCAGTTCCGAGCCGGCAACTTGTTTCACAGCTATCAGATCCGAGCTCCTAGCTCCTCCCCTTACCCATAATCCCCTGCCAACCCTGACTGACCTCAGATCTAGTTTGCCGCGCTTAGTGAAAGCAGCTAGATTCAGAGCTCCTAGTCTATGCAGATAAGTTTTCAACTTATTGTTGTAAATTTTTATTAAACGGTTGAGTGTGTTAGGTTCCCTTTTATTTTATTCTTAGAATCTTGTAATTTTTAGTATAAATTCCTCCCCTCCCCTCGCTGGTGCATAGTGTTTGTGTGGGTCGGTGTGTGTTTGGGGCCTTGTGTGAGTGAGTTTGCTTTTTTTTTGTAGTATAATGTCAGAGGCCCCAAAACTGATCTTCTCTAAATGCACCGAGTGTGGCCATAAGCTTTCACCGGTGGATGGCCACACTCGGTGTGTTTGGTGCCTTGGGGTTGAACACCTGTCTGCGGGGTGCGCTATCTGCGCGGCGTTCAATCCCAGGGCACTGAAAGAGCGGAGGTCGAAGCTGATCCTGGTGGGACTTTTGCCCCCGGATTCGGCTTCGGCCTCCGGTGCTCCTGTGGCCTCACCGCAGTCATCGGTGGTGGCCACTCCTGCCTCTCTCCCCCCGGCCGGGACTCAAACTCCCGCTACTGCGCCGGAGGAGAGGGAGGCCAGGAAGGAGAAAAAGAGGGAGAAGCACCACAAGCGGCGGGCCGAGGCCTCCGCTTCAGGCCCCCCGGCTAAGCGGGCTTCTCCCTCCATGGCTTCCAAGTCTCCTCCTCCTCGGCTCTGGTCCCCATGCTTCTCACTGGGACCCAAGGAGGAGGAGACCCGATCTCCGTTGAGGTCATCGAGGTGGCACTCCCGGCCCGCCTCGGTGGCCTCATCGAGATCCACTTATAGCCTGTCGGATGCAGACTTGGACCGGATGATGCGAAGGTTCATCCAGGCCCAGCTGCAGATGGGAGTGCTCCTACCTCCCCCCCTTCAGGGGGGAGCTCAATGCCTTTTTTTGCCTCGATAGCTCCTTCTCCGACCCACTTCCCGGGTTTGGAGCGCCCAGAGCCGGGCAGCGTTGAAGCCGGGGGTGGGTTGGCTTTGACAGTACTTGGTACTTCGGCTCCGACCTTTCCCTCGAGTTTGACGGGTCAGTCCTTGTCGGATCCGAGCTCTCGGAGCCGTGGGCTGAGCTTCGGATCCAAGGGATTGAGTGTGCCTTCTGCTCCATCCAGTTCGGAGCACAAGGGTCCTTCAGATCCGATGGTCTTGGCTCCGGTTCCGATCCCCCCATCGGATCCGAGTGGGAGTCGACTCTCGGATCCGAGAGAGAGCGACTCTTCCTCGGCCTTCGATGCGGTGGAGAGGGCTCTGTTTAGTGCATCCGGACCCCCGGCCCTTGCCTCGGCCCCATCCTGCACTCCCTCTCAGCTGGGTCTGGCTTCTATCGCCCAACCACAGGAACAGCCGGCTTCGATGTCTCAGGTCATTCCTTTGGAACAAGATGTTGCTGGTGAGACTTCCTCAGACAGCCCCCCCCGAGGATGTTCCTCATAAGCGGAAGTGTAAGAGGAGGCACGTGGACTCCCCTGAGTCCTTAACAGAAGACACGGACTTGGATGAAGGGGAAGGCTCCCCAAGGTCACCCCCCCGAGGATGTCTCCTTCGGAGACATCATGGAAATGCTCAGGATTAGGGGGGGTGGTCTGCCCCCAAGGCTTCCTCCGACGAGTCCGTGTTCCTGAAGGTGTTCGAAGCAGGGCCATCTACCTCTTGGGTGTCCCCTCCGCCCGACCCCCTGGTGGACCTGAGGATTCTGAGCCCCCCTTCAGAGAGGTCCCACTGGAACAAGAGTCCCCCCGTAGATGCCATGTTGGTGGCGGCAGCCACTAAGAGGGAGTTAGCTCAGGAGAGCCCCTCGGTCCATCCACCGAGCAAAGAGTCCCGCTCGATGGATCGCCTAGGGAAGCGGGTCTTTAGTTCAGCGACCTTCTCAGTAAGGTCCCTGAACTACATGGCACACATTATTAGGATGCAGCTAGACCTTATCAAAGAGTACGCTGCTTCCCCCCCGGAGTCCATGTCGGCAGAGGACAAACAATTGTACTCCACTTGCATGACCACTCTAAGATCTATATCGAATACCTCTATGCGGCTTTTGTCCCATGCCACAGAGGGAGCCGCTAGAGCCAGCGGAGCAGGCCTAGTCATGAGATGCCAGGCCTGGCTCCGACATTGTGACTTCGCGGAACCCTTCAAGGCGTCATTTGTGAATGCCCCTTTTGATGGTTCTGCCTTATTTGGCAAGACAGTTCATGAGACTTTAGTCCAGAGCGAAAAGGACGGGAAGACGTTGTCTGCCATCGGAGTCCGCTTCTCTGCTCCCCAGAGGTCCTTCTCCAAGTACCAAAAGGGACAGAAGAAGATGTGGTTCCGGAAATCGCAACATTCCCAGCCTGCTCCGGACTACCAGTCCTTCCATGGCAGAGGAGGACAGGGAGGACGCCATCCTAGAGGCAGAGAGGGCCCGAAGAATTTTGGGTCCAGAAAAACATTCTCTGATCGGCCCACGCAACAACCCTGAGGGGTTGCCTGACTGCTCCACTCTGGAGGCAGTCAGGGGGCATTTCTTGAGGCACCTGGCAGCTTGGGAGTCCATCACATCAGATCACTGGGTGCTTCGTATCATATCCAGAGGTTACCAAATTCCCCTATATCATGTCCCCAAACTCAGAAACCTCCCCGATGTACCACCCGATCAGAGGGAGTTAGCAGCTGCAGAGATTCAGCAGCTCCTAGAAAAAAAGAGCCATCCAACCCGTCCCCCCAGACCAGCGCGGATTAGGTTTTTATTCCAGCTTCTTTCTGGTGCCAAAAAAGACGGGGGACTTAAGGCCAATTCTCGACCTCTGCCTTTTGAACCTGTCAGTAACCAAACAAAAACTCCGGATGGTCACTCTTCAATCCATCCTCCCCCTATTGCGGGAGAATGACTGGATGTGCTCAATAGACCTCAATGATGCGTACTACCACATTCTGATGGACAGACGATCGAGGAGGTTCCTCCGCTTCCGGCTGGGAGCCAGTCACTACCAGTTCAGGGTCCTTCCCTTTGGCCTCACCACAGCCCCCAGGGTGTTTACCAAAGTATTAGCAGTGATAGCGGCCCACCTGAGACTCCAGGGAATGCAGGTTTTTCCATACCTGGACGACTGGCTCCTGACTGCCCCGACAAGGCATCTACTTTGCTCAGCCAGGGACTACTTTCTCCGGCTTGCTCCCCAGCTGGGCATCACTATCAACAGGGACAAATCTTCTCTTGCTCCGACTCAGGTGATAGAGCTTATAGGGGCCAAGATGGATACAAGAAACCTTCTAGCATTCTTGACTGCAGAACGACTACAAAACCTGAGGCTTCACGTGCGGGCCATCCTCCAATTAGAAGCCTCATCGGCAGAGTTGGTCCTGAGGGCGCTAGGCTCCATGGCGGTGGCAATCACTCTTTTGCCATTGGCTCGTCTAAATATGAGGGTCCTGCAATGGACCCTTCAAGTACAGTGGTCCTTTCTACATTATCCCCTAAGCCATCCTATTCCCCTCAGCAAGGCTTGCAGGAGGGCTCTCTTATGGTGGCTGCAATCTCCGGACCTCCATACAGGATGTCCCTTCTCCATGCCTCCTCCCCTCGCCACGGTGACCACGGATGCCTCTCGCTTCAGGTGGTGGGGGGGCATTGCTCAGGCAGGACGGTCCAAGGCACGTGGAATGACGCAGAGACCTCTTTGCATATCAATGTCCTGGAGATGAGGGCGGTGCTATTAGCGTTGCAAGCACTTCAGAACCTTCTTCCTGTAGGAACTATTGCGATCCAGACAGACAACATGTCAGTTGTCTGGTACATCAACAAACAGGGGGGAACCAGGTCCTATCCTCTCTGTCGAGAGGCCATGAGAGTGTGGGAATGGGCGACCTCCACCAACCGCTTTCTTATTGCGACGCACATTCCGGGACGGACCAACATTCTGGCGGACAGGCTCAGCCGCACCATCCTTTCCCCTTACAAGTGGTCTCTCAATCCCCACGTAGCGAAGCAGATTTTTGCCGAATGGGGGCAACCCTGTTGCAATCTCTTTGCTTCTCCCTCAAATATGAAATGCAACAGTTACTTCGCTCTAATCCCCCCCCTTCGGGAATCCCCGAGAGATGCTCTGGTGCATGCTTGGCCTCCCGGTCTACTTTATGCTTACCCACCTCTACCTCTGATGCTGAAACTCATACAGAAAGCCAGTCGGTTGGGGAGCAAAATGATCCTCATTGCCCCATTCTGGCCTCGTCAAGCGTGGTTCCCTTACTTGTGGTCTCACCTGGTAAATCCTCCTTGGATTCTGGATCCCCTTCCGGATCTAATATCTCATCCCCTAAATCTCCCGATCCCAAATTTGGACAACCTCAAGTTGACAGCTTGGCTTCTCCAGTTCCACTCCTAGTCAGGACTCCCGGAATCTCTTCCCCAGTTAAAGCCATCCTAGTAGCAGCACACAAACCTTCCACTAGGAAGTTTATCTCAGTAAGTGGAAGCGTTTCTCCATCTGGGCGGAGAATCATAACTTAGATCCCTTCACAGCGCTGTTACCGACTGTGTTGGATTTCCTTACAGGCTTGTTTCATCAGGGGGCTAGCTGTTCTACGGTCAAGGTTCAACTGGCAGCTATCTCTCATTACCATGTGGGACATGAGTCAGGTCCCTTAATTACGGCTAAATTGTGTAAAACCTTTCTAAAGGGTACCTTCCTGCTCAGACCTCCTGTCAAGGAAGTTATACCCCCTTGGGATTTATCACTAGTCCTACAGGCATTAATAGCTCCCCCTTTTGAACCTGCTGCTTCGGTTGATCTCAAGTACCTATCTTGGAAAATGGCATTCCTTGTCGCTATTACTTCAGCGAAAAGAGTTTCTGAGCTTCAGGCCCTTTGTGTAAAACCCCCGTACTTGGCCTTTCACCAGGATAGAGTGTACCTCAGGACCAACCCCTCGTTTCTTCCCAAGGTGGCTTCAGAGGCCAATATCAACCAATCCATTAACCTGCCAGTTTTCTTTCCTAAGTATCAGAACAAAGGAGAATACAAACTGCATTCATTAGATGTGCATAGGCAACTGCGCTTTTACATTCACAGGACTACTGGTCATAGACAATCCGACCAGTTGTTCATCTCCTTTGCCAAATTTAACTTAGGCAAACCTGTCTCTAAGGTCACTTTATCACGATGGATCTCACAGTGTATTCTATCGGCCTATGAAACTTCTGGGAGGCCCGCACCTCAGGGAGTTCGTGCACACTCTGCTCGCTCTATAGCTACCTCCGCTGCCTTTAGGTCTAGAGTGCCTTTAGATGATATTTGCTCCACAGCCACTTGGGCCTCATCTCATACCTTTATCAACCATTATAAGCTGGACGTTATCTCCAGAGGGAGTGCATCTTTTGGCTCCGCAGTGCTCCGGAATATCCTTCCATGATGGCCGCCCAAGATCCAGGTAGCTGGGGACTCTGTCCCAAAGGTTGCTGACAAATGAAGTACCTACTTCAGATTAAGAAGTTATGTACTCACCATAACGTTCCATCTGAGTAGGAAACTTCATTTGTCTGCAACCACCCCCACCCCTCCTTCCCCCTGACCTTCAGAAGTTTTAGTCCCTGGATGTCCTTGTTTTAGTTCCCTTTGGGACGTATTTAACCTTTTTAGCTGCTTGTATAAGGGCAAGCTTGATCTGAGGTCAGTCAGGGTTGGCAGGGGATTATGGGTAAGGGGAGGAGCTAGGAGCTCGGATCTGATAGCTGTGAAACAAGTTGCCGGCTCGGATCCGAGGTCAGATCCGATACTCAAAAGGTTGCAGACAAATGAAGTTTCCTACTCAGATGGAACGTTATGGTGAGTACATAACTTCTTATTTTGCTTTTGTAGCTTTATCCCTCTTGCTGAATGATCTTCCGATTATAGCCTCTATTAACAAAATTAGAAACCAAGTGATCAGACTCTTTATTAAATTGTGCTTCTTCTGTGCATAGTCTAGATGGTCTATATGCCTAACCCTTTGCTACATTTTTAAATAAATGCCTAGGGTGCATACTGTCAAAGGCTGAGTAATTATTCCTCCAGCAATCCCTGCTGTACATAGAAGTCTGAATAGTACCATCCAACCCTCTCTTCAACCGCACATCCAAATAATCAAGCTCAGAATCTGAACAAAACATACTGAATCTTAAAAAAATGTGTAGTAGATTCTAAATAAACAATAAATGAATATACTTCATCCTGTGTACCCCTCCACAAAATAAACACATCATCCACGAATTTTACGTAGTAACCCAAATGTACTTTCCATGCATGTTCATGTTCGAAAAATCACCTCATTTTCCCAGTGTGCTAGAACCAGGTTAGTGTATGAGTTTGCACAAGGCGTCCCCATCACTATGCCCTTCCTCTGTTGATAATGGTAACCTGAATATTAAAAGATTTTATTCTCCAGTATAAGCTGAAACAAAATGCCTACAGTCATCCTGATAATATCATCTAATACTTCTTTATGACTTAACAAAGATTCTATGGCATCTAAGCCATATTCTTCAGAGATCACAATAAATAAATTATTTATATCTATAGTAACAAAAAGATAGTTACCTATATTAGGCTCAGTCTGAGTATAAGCATGCAGGGAAGATAAAAAATGGTCAGTATCTTTCAAAATCCTGGGTTCGATTCTACCCACATGGAAGCATTCTCCATCACCCATCCTCTGCCCGACACTATGGGTCTAAGGGGTAGATTAATGGGGTCCTTGTGTATCTTAGGTAGTGTTTTAAACACAGGTACCACTGGATGGTCTATAACACAAATTTATATACATCCTTATTAATGGAGCCATTCAATTTGTGCATAGTTAATTCACGTTTCACTTTACCTACCAAAATAATAACTTCTAGGGGAGAGAGTTTCCTGTAGGTCAAATGGTCATGTAGCATGTCCATGACCTTGTCATGGCAAAATTGTTGGTCCATCACCACAACTGCTCCCATTGTATCAGTGGGTTTGATTATTATGCTATCATCCCTCATTAATAACTTCAAAGTATCTGTCTGTCTTGTTTTTAAATTATAATAATCATGACCCTCTTTAGATGTTAAATTGTATGGTGGAATAAAAACACTAGGTTTTCTTAATATATTATTACCAGTTACATTATCAGTTGTATCAGACATCTGCTTTTACAATCCCGTACCAAATAAATGTAAGTCAAGCATAACCTCACAATCGTTCGAACCCACACTGGGAACAAAGGATAAACCCTTATTTAAAATCTGTAGTTGCTCCTTACTTAACCTGACATGAGATACATTATAAACATTAGATGTAGCATAAGTAATAGTCACCATGAGTAGTCAAAATAACGTTTTCCGCCTCCTCAGACTCCTTTGTTGGGAACGGCCTCTTTACTGTTTGTGTTTATTCCTGACCACAACCGGAAGTTTTGGAAAAGTTGAACTAGTAAGAAATTTAACTCCCAGGCCTTGTAAACTTGTAGCATCAGTCAAAAGTGCAGTAGATATACCCATTTCTCCTTGTAAAACAGGAGATGATGAAACAATGCTTTCAGCCTGGCTCCTAGGCCCTTAGAATCAGTTGCAGCAGTATCAGTAGCATTATAGGAACCTGCTGCTGCAGAACCCAACAGTTCCAAGCTCCCTTTGGGCAGATTCAGTATAGTTAATGCGGCATCATGTCCCTCCTACATTCAGATGACATGCCCTCCACTGCCATCCCATCCCTTTGTTTATTGACACTTGGACCGGGTTTAAATGTAGTGGGCACATGTTCAGCATGTAAAACAGGTTGTGAGTGTTTCTCCCAAGGCCAGGTAAAGATATTACCATGCAGGAAATCCCTGTAGTCCCTCATTAACTTTTTAGTTTTAGTCTACTGTAACTTTAAATCATAAGCAGCAACAGCACAAAATAGATCATCAAGCTTAGCGGAACACTGTTCACCAGCAAACCATGTTTTCAATTCATGTTGTTTCTTTTCAACAGACTGAATGAATTCATTCTCTAGGGGTATAAAAAAGTCAATTATCAGCCGCATATACATAAAACTGGTGTCCAAATTAATCTGTTGCCAACGTGCTAACAGTTCTGAATAACTTCTATATATGTGAGCATACACAAAACACGAAGCCCTCTCGGAACCACCTTATGGTGGAGACAAGCCTCAAGATGAAGTCTCTGCCATTGTAGACATTTTAATTTATGTAAATCATTCCCCAAGGCTGTCACCAATTCAGAGAACCTAAGGTCCTCACCTTCACTTAAGGCATCCTCAGTACAATTGTTTGCCATAGAGGCTAAGGTGATCTTTATGAGAGGGTTATGCCCAAATATTGTAAGTTTCCTTACCTTCTCAATAGCGATTCCAGAATCAGGAAGATGGGGACAATAGTCCAGTTCAAGATCCTCAGTCCATCCTTCAGCCATGTGTGAGGAAATACAACAAACCCAAATGTAATGAATAAAAACACAAGTTCTCCTCACCAAAGGTCCAGTTTGCTAAACCACAAAACTCCAGATATAACGCACCAGACCACCAGGCTGGTAGATAAAATAGTAACGCCTTTAATAAAACAACAGAAACAGATGAGCACTTTCAGGTAAAACCCTTCATCAGACAATTGACATCACATCAAAACCAGTATTTAAAAACAACAACAACCAATAAAATCTCAATAATGAACTCTCCGCCTCTTCAGAGCAGGTTTGAGAGGTACAATGGCATTCAAGCCAGGAGCCCTGCCAGCCCTTAGTTCAGTAATCCATTTGGATTCATTATATTCAGTAAGATTTACAATATCACCCCCCTAGTGTTCAACTTCACAATCTGCAACACCATAAAATTAAATACATGTCCTTCATTGCTTGGTTTCTCCAGTTCCGTTAATAGCCAGACATCCGTCTCTCTCCTCCCCCCTCCCCCGGTACGTCATATAGTCTTAGCCTCTCATAAGCCAGCTACCCGTAAATTCTATGCCAGTAAATTGAGGAGGTTTACCTTTTGGGCTTGTCATAACACTATTCACTCTTTTTCAGTCCCCATCGATAAAGACCTAGAATTTTTAGCTTCACTTTTTAAAGCAGGCGCTTTCCAGTCTACTATAAAAATTCAATTAGTTGCTATTTCTAATTTTTCTAATGCTTTAAGGAATCCTCTCTGGCTTCTCATAAACTTTTCAAGGCCTTCTTAAAAGGAATAGTCTTGCTAAGCCCCTCTTACCAAGATCCTTCTTCACCTTGTGATCTCAACTTAGTGCTGCAAGCCATTGTTCAACCTCCTTTTGAACCATCAGCTGAATGCGATCTGAAATTTTGTATCCTGGAAAACTATATTTTTAGTAGCAATCACTTCTGCCAGATGGATTTCAGAAATACAAGTCTTATCATGTAGACCTCCTTACCTGATTTTCCATAAAAATAGAGTTTCACTGAGAACCAACCCTTCATTTTTGCCTAAGGTGGCATCAGGGACCAATAGCCTTTGAAAAAAAATCCTCTCTATTTGTTTCCCGCCTTCCTAGAACCAGTAGATTCTGGTTTTCAGATTTTGCTGAATTCTGTGCTGTGTCAGTTTCTGTGTTCCCTAGACCTTTCTAAGATAGAGGGAAGCTTTTCTGTTCATCAGTGAGAGTGGTGAGCTTTAACAGCCTATCCATTGCTGGAGGAGTGCTGTCAGCTCAGAATCTGTAGTTTTATTGGCCATTTTGGGCTATTTCTATCCCTTTCATCTTTCTGTTTAAAAACCCGTGTTTGCACGGTCTTGTGCATTGTTTAACTATGGTTCCAGAAAGTCTGCTGTTCAAATTTTCCCTTAGAACTAGGCAGTTTTCTAGTTTTAGCACTCAAAACGGTTTCTGTTCCCTTAGAACTAGCCAGTTTCCTAGTTTTAGCACTCAAACAGTTTATTTGTGCTCAGCACTGTCCAAATCTCATTGCACGCACTAAATAATCTACAAATTACTGCAGCACTCAACTTTCCTCACTTATCAAGAGGAAATAAGTTTTTAGTACTTAAATTAATAAGCACTAACTATGCATGTCTAAGGGTCAGCTCCCGGTGTTTTCTCCTGTCCACCTGATAAATCTGGGCATCTTGGGGCAATTTAGCAATTGCCTCATGTACACTGACAACCCTCTCTTCCTACCACCCAGCACTACAACCTGTGAGAGATGCACTTATATAGCCAAACTGGAAGCCAAGCTCTCTCCAGCCAAGACTGGACTAGACAGTCAAGAGGAGGAGGTAAACACCACACTGCACTGTACACATAGTCCATCAAAACCTGCACCACCCAAACCCACACATAGTAACACAAAACACACACCTACATTTGTAGAGGCTTTCAATAAAAATATGCCCAAAGCTGAAATGCAAGCAACCACCACCCTCCAAGAATACCCAAACAAGACATAGCCCACAAAATCAGTGTGTCTCAACCTCAGCCCATAAGGCAAAACAATGTAGCCAACACACTAGTCATTGGTGAGTTTCTATAGTCAGGCACACTGACGTCCCTCTCACCAGGCTAAACAAGGAGAATGTTACTGTCAGCTGACTGTCGGGTGCCAGGAGCCTCCATATAACGCACACACTTAGATCACGCCACAACAAGTACAAATATGACTCTGTCATTGTCATAGCCCTGACTAGCATTCTGCAATCACCCAGAATGATACCACAGTACAAGGACAAAATGATTGACTTCAGCAATTGGCTAAGCTTCTGGTGTTATTCCAAGGGGATCCAGTATCTGCCTGCCTGGGACGACATGATCGGCAGGCCATGATGCTTTGCCAGAGATGTTCTGCACCTGTCGCCTCTGGGATTCTGGATACTGGCTAAGGCTCTTACTGACCCTATAGTGCCTTATTTAGGCAAGGCTCAAATATCAAACGTACCACCATAGTCGATACAAACAAGTGAAATCTAAGGGTAATGCTACTCAATGCTAGAAATCTAAACCTCAAAATGCACTCACTCGAGGCACTCCTTAATATAGAGAACATCAACATCTGTGCAGTGACAGAGACCTGGTTTAAGGCTCCAGAGAGCACCCCTGCATTACCAGGCTACAATTCTTACCACACCTTTCGGCCACCTAACCTGGACCGAAACACTAAAAGAGGAGGCATGTCCATATTCATAAAGGATATCCACACCTCCAGGCTAGTTGCTCAACATAATGCATCCAAAATTATCCAAGTACAATTAACACTGGGCAAGACTGCAATTCAGGTTGTAGCTTGTTACAGATCCCACAGGATGCCACTACATGTTTCTCGATATACTGGATAATATTAAGTTACAGCCCAATACCCTAATATTGAGAGATTTCAACTACTCCACCATCAACTGGGAAAACTACTCATGTACTAACTCATCAGCCCAACGTTTTTTGGAATTCATCAGTTCCAACTCTCAGGATCAGTTTGTCCATACCCCTACCAGGGGCAGCAACATCCTGGACCTGGTCATTACCAGTATGGGTAACAGATGCTCCACACCAGAGGTCAACTCTTCACTGGTCAGGTCCGACCACAAGCTAATCACCCTAGACATTCATATCCCGTCCCCACCCCCCATTAAGGAAACCACCGTAAAACATTTCTCCAAATCAAACTTCATGCTTCTTAAGTCAGAAGTGGCCAACTTCATGTCACCCACACAGATGGAAAATAGAGACATGACTGCTGAATCATATACAAAAGCACTGTATAAGCACATACACGAGAGCATGGACCGTGCCATTCCCAACAGAACCAAGATGCTATCCTCCAAAAAAAGGAAGCCAATCTGGTGGTCCCCTGCCATAAACACACTATACAACAGAAGGATGAAACTTTTGCAAAAAAAGAGTAAAATCCAGTGATTGCAGGAACTCCCTTATCAGCATTAGCAAGAAGCTGAGATCCCTCATAAAATCCTCCAAAGATAGGTACGACAATAAAATCGCCGTGGATTCTAAAGACAACCACAAAGCTTTCTACAGCTATGTCAAGAATCTCAATGGCAACACTCAGATCTGCTTGGAACTGCAGCACAATGGCACTACATTTACCAAACCAACTAATATTGCCAACATCCTGGCAGGCAGGTTCAGTGCAAACTTTACCCCCCCCCCCAAAGGCCCCATCTCCATACCAGAAGATTGCAAAGCCCCTGTAATTACAGATGCACAGGTAAAGACTGCACTCTCCATAGCCAAGAACACAGCATCCATTGGACCAGACAACATCCCAGGCTGCATTCTGCACAAACTACAGAACAAACTGGCACCCCACCTAAGTACCATGTTCAACCATAGCCTCACTTCAGGCTTTGTGCCTATGGAATGGCGCACAGCAACGGTTAACCCACTCCACAAAGGGGGTGCCACCACTGACCCTGGGAACTACTGCCCTATTAGCCTGACGAGCCTGGTTTGCAAGGCCATGGAACGCATCATCCTGGAGCATATAAACAAAGACACAGGTAACCTCCAAACTCTGGACCCCACTCAATTTGGGTTTGTAAAAGGTAGATCATGCCTCCTAAACCTGATTGACTTCTTCGAAGCAGTCGCCAGAGCCGCAGATGAGGGTAAGGTGATGCACGCAGCCTATCTTGACCTTGCCAAGGCTTTCAACACCATCCCCACTCTGGAATTATAGATAAACACACTGGACTAGGCATAAATCCTTATGTCACAAGATGGGTGGCCAACTAGCACACTGACAGAACCTACACAGTGAAAGTAACCGACTCCAAATCTGACTTCAGACCAGTGACAAGCGGAGTACCACAGGGTTCAGTGCTGGGTCCTCTTCTGTTAGATATCTACTTCTCTGAAGTCCAGGACAATACAGCTGGTCTCTGGCTAATGAAATTCACAGATGACTGCAAACTAGGAGCCATAATAGATTCGCCTAAGGATGTGGGCATTCTACAAAGAGGCCTCACTGAGACTGATGCTTGGTCTCAAACTCATGGCCTAAAGCTCAATGCCAAGAAGTGCTTTGTCATCGCCTTTGGGAAAAACACCGTACCCATGAACTACCACATAGGCGGTAACCTACTAAACATCGAAAGTGTGATAAGAAACCTTGGGTCACAGGTGGACAGTAGTCTCTCCTTTGATAATCACATTGCCACAGTAGTCAGGAAATCCTTCTACGTGCACACCTCATCACAAACGGGATCTCCTCCAGAAAAAGAGAGGTCATCGTTCCTCTCTACTCATCCCTCATCAGACCCATTATAGAGTACAATGGCCCATTTGGCATGCACCTCGCACCTGTTTGGCATGCACCTCGCAAGACATCTGCAACAACTAGAAAGGCCACAGAAATACCTCACTAGGAGGATTACTGGCCTCAGACAGATAGCAGACCGTCTCAGAAAACTCCAGCTCTACTCTGTCGCATATTGGCTACTCAGAGGCAACCTCTGCCTAACATACAAAGCCATGTTTAACCCAGATCTGATGGACATGCTACACATAAAGAAATCCCAATCTCTCCGAGCCACACGCTCCAGGGAGCTAAACCTTGTCACCACAATAAGCAGAACATGCTGGAGGGATAGATTCCTGTCTCAGAGACTTCCCATGCTCTGAAACAGGCTACCCATTCATGTCAAGCAGAGCTCCTCATTAGCCTTCTTTAAGAGAAATCTTGACAACTGGATGGGAAACAGGAAATTCACCCTGGGGATCACTGCTGTGGCACTGCTCGACAGGGGCACAGGAAAATAATTTTCTTGGGTGGCAAAAGCCAGGGAACCTCGTTTGGCTAGGCTTATATAGGCTCTAGGGCCGATAGCCTAGTACAGACCTATGAACCTATATCAATCAGACTATTAAGTTTTCCCAATTTTACTAACAGAGGTGACATCGCTTAGATTTATTAAATGTTCACAGACAATTACGTTTCTGTCTACACAAAACTAAGAATTTAAGAAAATCTGACCAACTATTTGTGTCATTTTCATCTGCAAGACTTGGCCAACCAGTGAGCAAAGTGATGCTAGCCAGATGGCTCAAATAATGTATTTCTTTTATCTATAATAGAAAGAAAATTAAATTGCCTAGGCCTTTAAAGGCATATTCTGCAAGAGCTGGAGCAACTTCAGCAGTTTTTCATTCTAGAGCATTTATGGATGATACCTGTGCAGCAGCAGCAACTTCAGCTTAATCTCATACCTTTATTACTCATTACAAATTGGATCTGGTCTCCAGGGGAAGAGCGTCATTTGCTTCAGTGGTGCTCAGGAATATCCTTCATTTAGTCCTTTCAAGGTCAAAGGTAGTTGGGGACTCTGTCCCATTTGTGGAAGATAAAATGAAAATTGACAACATCAGATAATGAAGTTATGTACTCACCATAACATTCCATCTGTGTTGTCCATTTTAATTTATCCTCGACTCCTCTCCCCTCTTCCCCTGCCATTGAAATTTTTAGTGGAATGGATAGTGGACACATATCACTTATTGTTATTGTTATATGGTCCCAGATGTGGTCTCTATGAAGGCTTTTGGTTTTTTTTGTTCTGTCTTTCAGCAAACTTGATCTGAGGTAACTAGGAGATGAGCACTGTGGGTAAGAGTTAAGCTTGAGAGTTTTTGGCTTTCGTGAGATGTAGTAATGGCCGAATCAGTTCCAAGGCTCGAAACCAACCCATTTGTTGAGGATAAATGAAAATGGACAACACAGATGGAATGTTATGGTGACTACATAACTTCTTCTTATAGGCTCCTTAAGCTTCTCGACAACACTTTTTACTTTCTGTTGCCTAAGTTGTTGTGCTAAAAGTTTTTGTGCTTTGGAGTTAATATCAAAAGAGAGTTGCTTAACATCAATCTTTCTAAACTCATGCATATTATCAAAGTAATCCCTTATTTTCTGTTTAGGATTCTGCAAATGCTCCTCTTCTTGTTCTGTGAGATTCCCCCTATTCTGCAATACGTTAACTTTTGTCAGTCCCTCTAAATAATTCCCGTTACTTCTTAACCATATCTGTCTCTTTCTTTTATTTCCATCCTATTTTTAAACTCCACTTTAATTTTATTCCATTTCTTAGCTATCTTCTCTAATAACTCCTGAATAATTTCTGCTACCCATTCCTTAAATTCATCTCTTCAACAGGTAGATGGGAAAACACCAGTGTTTCATTTTAATTTCATTACCCTCCATTTTTATTTTAGTTATTATTGGCGCGTGATCTGAAATAGTTATTTGGATGCATATCAAAACTTTCAATTAAATGCACATGTTCCCATGAAATATATGTTCTGTCTAGTCTAGACCAGTTTTTGTATATTGTGGAATAATATGCAAAACCAGGCATCTGTGTTGCCAGTTTTCATTCTTCCTCAAGTCCCCTCCCTCTTTTCCCCTTCCTGTCATCTTCTGGAGTGATCTGATGGATGTTTTGGAACCTGTAGTTCCAGATTTGAGCCCTGCTCTAATTTTCTGCTCTTCTATTATACACTGAAATCTTTATGGCAGCAAACTCAATCTGAGATATCGGGGATGGACTAGCTAGGGCATTATGGGTAGAGGGAGGAGCTCAAGACAAGAGTTGAATCCAAAATCTGTAGAATGTGGTTCTATAATCCATACGTTGAGGAAGAATGAAAACACAGATGCCCAGTTATGGTGAGTACATAACTTTAATTTGCATGTTTCAATTGTTCCTGCAGTCTGTCAACCATGGAGTTAGTATATTTAAATAAGGAGGTGTGTGTGTGGATGCAGGTGATGCCCTTTTAAAAAATTGCTTAGGTGTTTCTCTTTTTATACTAACATTTTGTTTTGTGTAGTGGTAGTGACATTACTGGCATTACAGATCCATGACTCATACTTCGGTAATGTAAGTTGTTGCATTATGGAAGATGCCCTTTTGCCCTTTGATGCTGTGTTCTCAGATTTGGTTACGTTAGTGTGGAAAGTGGAGGGATGTCCCCTCGTGTGAAGGTTGTGGGTGGGTAGGTTGCTCTGGCCTCACTGAAAAACATTTTTTTATTTGTATTATATGTGCACATTTAGTGAAGTGGTGTTCAGTACAATAACATTCACTGATCTTTGCTTAAGCCATTCAACTTTAGCAGTCTTGAACCTTCCATTTCTTTCATTCAGGATTTTCTTGAAAACATACTATGCAGATTTTACTGTGTTGTTTAGTATACTTGCTAAAAATCTGACCAAAAGATCTTGTAACCTACATCAGATGATGTATTTTAATTGCTGGGTAGGAAATGAATTCATTTTCCTAGTGTAAAATAAAACTTATCCAAATTCTTTGATGCCATGTGCAAAATCTGTTCAATTCAAATATGTATTAATACTGCATGATACAGGGTTGGGGGTTGCCATGATGGTGTTTACTTCAAGGGCATGAGATACAGGGTTTGATTCTCACCTTTGGGGATAAATTAGCTAGGCTTAAAAATGGCTCACAAGGTCAGTTAGCCTAGTACTTATGCATGAACCCGTGAACCATGGTAGCATGCATATCCTTTGACACAGTTGCTTTCTCTACAAGTTCAGTTAAATTAAGCACTTTTACTTTAAAAATCTAGCAAGTAATATCATTTAACAGACTGAAATGTTTACAGTTTAACTTGCACATCATATGTTATCTCACCATTTGTACTTTTAGCTGCCTCATCTGGCGTTGTTGTCTTAGCAATGTGTGCCTTATTTCTCAGCTCTAATTTTCCTGGCTGAGGCATACTAACTCTTCTATTTATTGGATGAAATGCCTATAGTTTACTAGCTTATTATTGTATTTGAAATGATCATTCCTTCCCAATTAAAGTATTTCATCTATACTTGCACTGACTACAAATGCTCTGTACAGAATGTAATTTTTAACAATAATTGCAAGATATTTGAATGGAGTGAGCTTTTATATTTGTTTGTTTGTGGGTTTTTTGTGTAAATGCACTTTATCTACTGTTATGTCTTTATTGATGTTGATATTGAGATACACCTGAATCTATCTATATGACATTTAAGTACATCCTTGGTCTCAGAGCCTCTAAAGGAATTGTACCTTTTTTTTTTTTTGCATTGCTTATATTCCCAGTCATCCACGTCATTAATGCTATTTAAAAGTGTATGTAATATGTTCATGGGCACATGAAGAAATTCTTCCTTTATACATTGCAGCTGTTGCAACCAGAACATTACTTCAGTACTAGATGCTACTGCTGTTATACTATACAATAGACACTGCCTTAGTACGGATAAAACAGGAGTAATTTAGAACTGACATAGTTTACTCATGAGAAAAAAGTCAGGTGACTAAGTAAATCTTACCTTACAAATGGCTGGGTGGTAATTGTTAGCATTGTATAATTATCATGTATACAAAAAATCTCACTATTTTTTAAACAAATCTGTAGTATCTTGGCACTCTTTCTGGTACATGTCTCTTTGCAAAACATGTTTTAACAGTCATGATAAATTGTAATATTGTACATGCTTATATGACCCTGGTGCTTATGGTTATGCAGGGACACATTTAAATAACTGCCATGAATTTCATTAGGACCTATTTGGTCATATCTTGGAGACCAAGGAGTAACCAGTGACACTGGTAAAACTTTTCCCAAAGTTTGGTGACATCTGAGTTAGTTGTATTAGTTAAAAAAGGGACTTTTGGTGCTGTTCCTTGCTTGGCAGTGTGGAGACTTTGCCTTCATGTAAAATCTCTCCTTTCTGTCCTAAGTAAAGTCATCAAAGTGATCTCTAACATTCCTTTCTTATGGAAGGTTATTGAACAAGTGATTCATGTATAAATGTAATCCTATTTCTTATTACTGCAAGTTTGATTTAAGATTAAGGCTCAGCAGTGAGACTGCCAGTGCATGTTGTCAGTGACTTCTTTATGGTGAGGGTTCAACATAGCTAGCTACAGGCCCCCAAATTTGACTCAGAATGCCAACTCCACCTATCTGGACCTCTTTGAATCTATTAAGATTCAACCCTTTACCCTGATCCTGGGCAACTTTAACTACCCAACCATAGATTGGAAAAACTACTCATTCCAAAATGCAAACGCCCAGAGATTCCTTGATTTTTATCAATGTAAATGCCTTCGAGCAGCTAGTCAATACCCCCACAAGAGGTGATAATATCATGGACTTGGTATTAACCAACATGAGTAACCACTGCAGCACCCCTACAGTATCATCCTCCCTGGTAAGATCTGACCATAAAGCGGTCACTTTCAAAGTCATCATCTCCCCTGACCCCACTCTAGCTAGGGTCAAACAAAAAAAACTTCTCCATAGCTGATTATAACCACCTGATGGATGGTATAAACAGCTTCACAACCCCCTCACCCTCTGTTGGAACTGGCACCAATGCCAAATCTACACCAAAGTACTATACACATACTTATACTGATGCATGGAATCAGAAATACCTGACAGGACAAAATCATCCTCCACAAGGAAGAGTAAATTTGTCTGGTGGACATCTGCAGTAAATAAACTATATAAAAAAAGTTGCTGTCCAAAACCAAGAAGGAGCAGGTGACCAATTGGAAGCACTCTCTCCTTAGCCTGAACAAGCAAATTAGAACACTAGTGAAATCCTTTAAAGCCAACTTCGAGTCCAAATTGGCCACATCTACTAGAGACAGTCATAAGGCCTTCTTCACATATGTCCGCAATCTCAAAGGAAGCACCCAGATCTGTTCAGAACTGGTGGTCAAGGACAGCACATATACAATTGTAGATATAGCCAACCTACTGGCTGACAGATTCAATGAAAACTTCACCCCTCTGTCTGCCCCATCAGTAAATCAGGACATCTCCAGTACCTGCCCCCCTCCCCTTATCTCTAGGAACAGGTCATCACTGCCCTTTCAAAAGCAAAACAATACAGCCTCCATGGGACCCTATAACATCCCAGGCTGTATCCTACATGAACTCAGGCATGAACTTGCAGCACCATTAGGCACTCTATACAACCAAATCCTGAGTACCGGCTTTGTCCCAGCTGAGTGGAGGACAGTCACTGTCATCCCTTTACACAAAGATGGAGCATCCACCGATCGGGAAATTATAGACCCATCAGCCTAACTAGCCTGATTTGCAAGGCTATGGAATGGATTATTATGTACCTCATTAACAGGGATAATGGCAACCTCCAAACACTTGACCCTGCACAGTTTGGCTTTGTCAAGGGAAGGTCATGTCTGTTAAATCTGGTTGACTTCTTTGAGACAGTCACCAAAGCCATGGATGAGGGGAAGACAGTGCACACTGCCTACCTTGACCTGGCCAAAGCCTTTGACACTATTCCCCACTTGGGCATAGTAGACAAACTCTCTCAACTAGGTATCAATCCATATGTGGGTGGCAAACTGGCTCACTGATAGAACCCACCTAATCAAAATAGGGGAAGCCACCTGAAGCAGTAGACCAGTAACGAGTGGCATACCCCAGGGATCGGTCTTGGGGGCTCTGTTATTTGGGATAAACTTTTCTGAGGTGCAGGCCAAAACCAGTGCGCTATGGCTAACCAAGTTTGCAGATGACTGCAAGCTGGGAGTGGTCATCAATTCCCCAACTGATGTGGACGTCCTCCAAGAGGGTCTCTCCCAAACAAATGACTGGTGCTAGAAACATGGCCTCAAGCTGAATGCCAAAAAATGCATCATCGTCATCCCCTTTGGGGAGAGTGATGTCCCCACATATTATCATATTAATAACAATGTCCTAAGTACGCAATCAGACATGAGGGATTTGGGCACCCAGGTTGATAGCAACCTGACTTTTGACCACCATGTTGCTTCCATTGTACGGAAAGCTTTCTATATGGCGCACCTCATAAGTAAGGGTATCTCGTCCAGGGACAAGGAGGTCATAACATCCCTGTATTCTTTCCTTATAAGGCCAATTATTGAGTACAGTGCCCCCTTTGGCATGTACCTCGCAAAACACATGCAGCAGCTGGAGAGACCACATAGGTTCCTCACCAGAAGAATCCAGGCCTCAAACATCTACCCTACACAGATAGGTTAAAAGCCCTGTCCCTCTACTCAGTTTCATACAGACTCTTCAGAGGTGACCTCTATCTGGCATACAAAGCAATCTCAGACCCCGCCTTGACGGGACTGCTGCATATCTGCAAGTCAAGTTCTACTTGAGTAACCCACACGTGCAACCTCGACCTGGTCTTTGACATCAATAGGACTTGTTGGCAGGACAGATTTGTGTCCCAGAGACTCTCCCATCTGTGGAATAGACTCCCTCTCCACATCAAGCAGAGCACCTCATTATCCCTTTTTAAGCTCAACCTGGATAACTGGATGGGAAACAGAAAATACACCCCGGGATTCCACCTGTGTCCCTGCTGGACAAGGACTTTGGGTGCTGACTTGTCTAAACATGGGCTAAACTCTTGGCTAGGCTTATAAGGGCCTCAGGGCAAATAGCCTAGTAACCTCCTATGATCCTTTGATCCAGGTATAGTAAATATTGGTTTTCCTTGGTGACTCAGTGTGTTTTAACACCATGAATAATGGTATTTTGACTGAGTTCCTTCAGACCCATTACAGCCTTACTTCCACAGTGCATAATAGGCTGTTACGTCTTGGGTTACTCTTAAGAGAATGGTTGCTGTTTTTAATACTTCCAACAGCCTAGTACTGACTTGCTGTATTCCTAGGATTTAATTCCTGCACTATTACTGTTCACACTGTATCTGCTGTCACTTAGGGAGTTCATTCAAGTTTTCAAGTTTGATGTATCTGCTATCACTACTGTGCTGGTTGACCTCAACTATATGTCTTCTTTTCTCAGCAAACTATGTCTAATTATAGTACCGTAGAAGATTTCTTAGATTCCACCCTTCACTGGATGATTCTTGCTCATCTGAAATGCAGTCAGGCAAAACCAGAAGCAGTCTTAGTATATGCCACTGTCTAAGTGTCACATCTCCCTTTCCTTTCTCCCCTTATTTTTATGGGAGAAATACAATCAGACTATTTTCTTATTTAAATCATGATTGGTGACATATGTGCACTTAACAACCAGGTGTCAGCTGTACATCTTATTTTGATTTAATCAGGCACCTGATTTCATCATCAGACTTGCAAATGGTGTTTCCCTGTCTTGATTATTATAACACTGCTTACCTTGGGCTTAGCAAAGGGGACTTGGCTAATCTATAAGTTGTACAGAATTTGTTTGCCAGGTTTGTGGCTGGTAGTTCTCAGTATAGCTATTTTATTCCTATGCTCTGGTATCTTCACTGGTTAACAGTTACTGCCAGGTCTGTCTTTAAGATTCTAATGCTAACCTTGTGATTCTTACTGAAGCTGGGTCCATGCCTGTCTGTCTGAAATAGCTTCAGGCACCATATTCCAGACTGAGGTCTCTCAAAGCATTGGGTGAGGAGTTGGTAGTTTTTCTCAGGGCCTACCTAGAAACGCATAGTAAGCAATCTTTTGCCTACTTAATCTCTGGCCTGTGAAATCAGCAACCTTCCCTGATACATGAATGTAGTACTGAGGCCTACTTCTGAAGGTCCCATAAATATAATTTATTTAGAAGAGGCTACTGAAGCCCACTTAGCTTTTTTTTATTACTACCATGTTTCATTATTTATTATATTTTAGCCGTGTTGAGTTACTGACCTGCCAGCTACTATCGTTTTTCTTTTTATTTGTGAGGTGTATAAGTTTAGGTCCTCGTAGTTAATCTTTCCTTTAGCTACAATGTGTTTTTCTCAGTTGCTTTCTACTATCTTTATCTGTTGAAAATTGTTATAATGGTATAACATAAAGGATATGTGTCTCTTAGGGAGTATGATGTCCCTACAAAAAAGTTTCTAATGTTATTCATTGATTTTTGTTCGTCTTAATACTTTTACATGTTTTATTTTGTTTTAGCCATTTTAGTGCTTTGTTTGCTTATCTTAGTTCAGTAGTTTCTGTACTGTACAGTTCATCTCTCCACAAATCCAAGTTGTTGTGGATGGAATCAGCTCCCATCTTGGGAGCCCCAAGTTTTTAAAGCTGAAGGCCTGTTTATAATCTCCTGTGTCACATATTTAAAAAAGTATCATGGTTAAGTACTTTACGTATTGTTACATTTGAAAGAAATTGGTAGCTAGTATCTCAGACACCTTGCCATTTATATAAGTGAAATACCTTGCAAGTATGGTCAATGACAGGAATGTGGTTGATTTATCTAGGAATAACTCTGTGGCACACAAGATGGACCATGTAATGTAGCTAAGGTGTTTTCTGACATTGCAGATCTGAAATCAGAAATCTGCATCACTGGAAAAACTATAGCAGCCTACTCTGTACAACTAACAGGAAGCCGGGCAGTTGCATGCTGTGCTATTTCACTCACCAGGATGGATGATTTAGAAAACCGCCAAAGGAGGAGCAGTCTTGGAGTGCTGACTGAATAACTGGTGTGGAAAGAAGACGTGCATTAAACTTTCTACAGAACCAGCTCATAGAGCTCTCCATTTCCCTGCCATAAGCCACTAATACCACTAATCTTCAGCATATGCAACTTTCACATTACCAGATGTTGTACTAAAATAAAAGAGGACAAGAATTTATGTTCTGCAACCAGAAGTTAAACTGTACCAAGATTTCTTTTTGGGATAGTGCAGAAACAGCTACATCTGAAATATTTGTGTATAAGATGCCGCATTAAGAGGCTGAGAAAAGTTTATTGAATGTATTCTAGTAGTCATGATATGGAATGATACGTTACCCAGCCATTGTCATGGTACATTCAGTAAAGAGATGTTCCTCAAGTGCATTTTTGAAGCCTTTAATGGTTTCTAGATTTTTGATGTCTGTAAGCAGGCGATTCCAGGTAGCAGATCCCAGTCTAGAGAACAATCTCATACTTAACAACCATTTTAAATGGAAGGTGTACTAGAATGAAGCTGCTGTCCTGTACTTCTGTGAACATAATGGTTGTCTTGTGAAGATAGTTTCACTCTTAAAAAGGGGGCAGTGACCATGTTTTAGCACCTTGTAAATTAGAATACTTAGAAGGAAAATGGCCTGGTAAGGCACTGAAAACCATCTGCATTTTTTTTTAGAAAATTGCAGTGGTGTATCTGGGGATTCTGCTTGCAGAATGAATCTGCAGATTTTATTCTCAGCAGTCTGTATTCTGTGAGTATTGTGGGCTGAAAGCATAGTGAGAAAAGGAAGGCCATATTTAAGTTTGGGTATTAAAATATTTTTAGCAATGGCCCTGTGAGCAGCAGGTGAAAGGAGGTGACTAATCTTGTAACACAGTTTTAATTGACCAAGAACTTTATTAGTTACAAAATGTGTGTGAGTGGCAAAGGAAAAGCTGGGGTCAAATATTAGGCCTAGGCACCTCTCAGTGACATTAGCTATTCTGTTCCCATTAAGATCTATTACGAGAATAGGAGAAGTAGTGGGTAATTTCTTGACTGAGGCAAAGACTATAACGTTGGTTTTCTAGGGATTAATTAGTAATTTGTTAGTAGTGGACCAGGTGTAAACTGAGTGAAATTGTCCTTTAACTTGTTTTTTAGGTCAGAGTGGCTAGTACTGGGTTGAAGGAGCAGCATATCATCTGCATGCATTATTAATTTAAGATTTGGTAATTCTAAGATGAGATCATTAACAAAAAGAGAATAGAACTTAGCACATACTCTTGCTGTATACCTGTATCAAGTTTACCAGCAGTGGAGGATGAGACATTGCTCTGGACTTGGAAGGTTCTCTCTTAGATAGCTGCAAAATCAGCAGATAGTGCTATGTCATAAGTTGAGTTTTGAGTTGGTTATGGGTGACCATTTCATAAGCCCTTGTCATGTCAATAAAGAGAACTGCAGTAAGGAGTCTTTCATTCAGGTTGCAGTAATGTCAATAACCAGTGTATTGCAAAGACCATGGTGTGTATCACATAACAGGCCATAACTGTTGATATGCTTAAGTAGTTGCTTGTATAAAAGTTTTTCAAATATTTTGGTAATAGGACACAATGTAGAAATAGGTCTATAATACTTCAACCTCTTAGGAGAAGTGACTTTAGGTAGAGGGATTATAGCTGAGTGCTTGAATGCTGGTGGGACAGTGCCTAAGGTAAGAGAGGGAGAGGTTAAAGACGTGAGTAGGGATTTAACTATTTTTTTTTCAGCTGCAAGCCTTAGGAAGGCGTGATGAAAATTTCTAGATTTAGATTCTGAACTGCTAAGTTTGAGAAGTAGGGACTTGGTCTGTTTTACTCAAATTTCAGAGAAGGGAAATGTTGCTGCATAAGAGCCTAGATGCATACCTCTCAACCTGGAAACATCAAAAATCTGGACAAAGGCCATGATAAATAGGTACAAATCTGTACGCTGATTAACATAACATTTGCATACATAATTATGTAACCCCGCCCACTCCAATGGAATTGTGGGATACCAACTTTCAAATGCAAACTGAAGAACAGACAACCAAAATATGGCCCCAGAATCCCCTGCAGCCATTCTAATGTCCCATTACTTGGCTATTTCCCCCCATTTACCATATTTAAAACTTTTATTTTACATTTTATAGCACAAACACTAATACACATCTGCTAAACAAAGAAATGCAGTCTCACAATGAAAATAGACTTAGCATTAAAATTTGTCTGCCATTGACATTCTGTGCATAAGTGAAAAAAAAAAAGAGTAATTCTTTCCAGTATGAACATGAGATGTGCAGTCTTAAACAGTAAAGGGTGGCCTACGTAACAAGTCAAGCTGGAAAGGAAAATAATGTGCCTGGAGCCCTGGACAAAGAATTACTGCAGTTATACATATCAATGTTCAATCTACATCTCACCAAAACACAAAAGAATTTGAAATTGTATGAACTGAAACCAAATTTGTTCTGATGTGAACAAAATGCAACTCGGTACATAACTCAAGCTGAATTCTGATCCCAAATAACTTTTATTCACTGTCACCCATCATCTCTCTTTATTTTCAAGGCACTATTTTTGAAATGGTAAGGCCAACTCCCTGAGACTAAGCAGACTGCTTCAGGGAGGCCCCAGCACCAAGCAGTTGGAGAATGTTATGCAATTATCTACCTGGCATTGCTGTATAAAAATCATCAGGCTAAATGTTGAATGATAAAATAAATAAACATGTGCACCTGACTGCAAATCAATAGTAAAATGAACTGAAGTTATTGTAAGTGTTTGTGTGCATGTGTTAAAGGGAGTTTTTTTTTGTAAGACACCAAAATTATTTCTTTGATATATAGAAAGGGTCAAAAACTTACTTTTGGTTTGAGGGGAGGTTTAAAGCATCAGATTGGAGAAACAATGTTCCTGGATAATGCCAGGTTTTTAAGAGACTATACTAACTTAGGCACTACCACTATGGCCTCAATATCATGTAGTTTGATAAGAAAATTCTCCTTTAGGAATCATCTCTAAAATAATCATTCATTTGACCATCTAATGGCTGAGAACTGCAAGGCAAAGTTCCTTAGGTACAGAAACTGATCGTATACTCTTTAGGACAAATTAATTATATGTTAAGGTTGTACAACCAGCCTCTGAATATGATTTCTGAACTTGCTTTGGAACCTAACCTGGCTCCCAGTACATGACAGTGCCCAAGTACAGCTGATGGAGCTCTGGATATATAAAAAAAAAAAAAAGTGCAATGCAGTTTGACTGTTAAATTCTTCTAACCTTGAACCCTCTGAAACCTTTTGTTTTAATCAACCACATTAAGAAGTTGCACTATAAAGCAAGTTTAACAAAATATGTATGTAACTATGTGAAAAGTAAGCAGAATAATGAGACATTTAACATATGTGAAGTTACTTGACTGCTGCATCTCTTCAAGTAATTGTTGACCAGATTCTGCAGTGAGGGTACAGAGCTAATTACATATCTAACTTCAAACTAGAAGCTAAGGAAGCCTAAGCAATGTCAATTCTAAATGTACTCCTTTATTTTTGTAAACAAATCAAAGGTCATGACTCATGCATATTACAACCAGTAAATATGAATGAATCTAGCTGAAAAATAATTCCTCTGCAAACCACAGATGTCACTCAAACATAAGGACAGCACAGTACACATGCTATTAATTGCAAGTAGAAATTTGTTGAGTGAAATGAGCCAAGTCCAACTCCACAGTTATATTACTTAGTGTGAAAAAGAGACTGGCCGAACAATCAGGTTCACACCCTTTCCACAGCATCCGAATAGGTTCAGAATTTTTTTTCTTCACAAATCTTTTCATATATATATATATATATATATATATATATATATATATATATATATATATATATATATATATATCCTAAGTATGTGTGAAAAAAAGAGTTTAACTCATTCTTCAAAAAGTAAACCATCATCGGACTTATGCTGCAGCAGCAGCTGTTCTTGTTCGTTTGGCTCAGCAAAATATCACATACAGGAATATACAGTTTAATGAGCGAGACAGTAGACTTGCAAATAAAATACACACCAGCTTTCTGAATGCTGCAGCAGTTCTTGTTTGTCACACACACAGGAATACACAGTTCTTGTTCGTTTGGCCCAACACACACATACACATACACACACACACACACACACACACACACACACACACACACACACACACACACACCACCACCCTCCAAGGAAGAATACTTCATTTAGCACAATACCTTAGCGTTGTCTGGATGCCAGCTGTGCAGTATAACTTGCTTGCGTTCGTGGCCAATGGTATGAGTGTAGGAAAATACATTCCAATGTTGTGCATTCACTGTTCGTTTGCATAATTGTAGGAAAATACAGTCCAATGTTGTAGTTCGGCAGCACAGCAGGAAAAAATAAAAGCACTGCATATCAGATGTTGTAGTTGCTGGCAAGCCAGATTTCAAACAGCCAGCCAGCCAGGAAAGCCTTGAGCTCAATTCTGACTGACTGATGTGGCTGACGGTGCTGACGTCATCGCACAAGTGATGACATCAGCTTTGAAAGCGCGGAAAATTTAAAAAACCTGGAAAAAATCGGAAATGAAGGGGTGCCTTTCAGGAATCGTGGCACCTTATTTGGACCCCAAACTCGGTAAAAAACGAGTAATTTGGGACGGTTGGGAGGTCTGCCTAGATGGTATAGATCAGGGGATGAAAGTTCTTGTTCTTCATTGGTCAGGGAGTAAATTGTTGGAAAGGCTTTAGTTATGTTGGTTATAGCAGATTACAAAATGTGAGTATAATGAGTGGAATGATTTAATGCTAAGGGTTTGTTCATGGTAGCTGAAGAGTTATTTAATGCCCCTGTTGCACATTTTATTTTTTTTCCAAAACTGATTGGGCCTAGACCAGGTTGCTTCCTGTGTCTGTCAAAGGTAGAGGGTTTTTGCATTATTTGTTGCAATTCCTGATTCTTTCTTTAAATTCAGAAAAGTTTGGTGTAGCTCTGAAATTGTTAGGATTTATTTTCCATTTCTTCTGAGCTAAATCTCTAGCTTTAACTTTGACTTTGCTCAGGTGTAGTCAGGGGCATTAGTTGAGCATATTATATCTAGTTATTGTTTGAGTATGTCTTACAACACATTTTAAAGGGAGTATTAGCTATGAAGCGTTTAGCATTAAATTTAGAGCTTTGTACTCTGTGATGAAGTGGCACCAATTAAGAGATTTTTATTAAGAAAAAACAACTATCATTTTTCTTTAAGAAATCAAGGTTCCTTGTAAACATCAATGCTGTGTCTTTCTTCATGGCCAGGAGAAATATTACATAGTTTAGCAGCCTCCTGTAAAATGATTCTGATGCATCAGAAATTAGGGTGCTGTGTTTAGTCAAGTTTATATGGGGACTAAAGGAAGAGAACTGCGGGTAATATGAAACTCCACATGTGTCTGTTATTTTAGGTTAAATTTATTGGCCAGTTATGAAGAGCCCATTTTTGTGTGTTCCTTACCAAAGCATTAGATTTACAAACAGCAATGCCTCTTTGTTCTAACAGAGGATTTTAGTCTAGATCATGACCCATCATGGATCACTCAATTCATGCCACTAAAAGGTATGTCAGGGTGCAGAGAATTCTTAACTGTTCTATGTAGGGTTGGTTTTAGAAATGTATAAAGGGATCTGAAATCTAAGGATGCAGGATACACATATGTTTGCTGTAATCATGAAGGAAAGAGCAGACTATATTTTTTGTTCTCACATTTTAGTTTGATCAGTTTTGTTTGTCAAACCACAAAGCAGTGCTTATTGCTATTGTATAGGTAATTAGTTCAAAGTGCAACAAATCTTGGAGGGAAGGCCCTTCAGTTTTCACTGGTCTAGAGTCTAAATCATTTCTAACTTCAGTTAAGAATTACTTTAAAATATGAGATTAAGGTGGTTTATGCAAACTATGTAGTGACTAAATTTAGAGACATGAACATTTTTAAGTTTATATAAGCAATGCAAGACTGTTTTTGGCTATCAGAAAGAGGGGTAGGGCCAGCATACATCTTGGATTTACATCTTTTCAAGCACAAATGGCTAAACTGCAGCCAGGGAAGTACTTGCATATGATTCAAGTCAATGATATTTTTTTTGGGGTCATCTAGGAATAAAGGAGGCTTATGGGTTTTTTACTGGTCAGGTACTGTAAAAGACTTGACAGGGTGAGACATATAAGCAGTACCAAAAGGTTTGCCAAGGCAGGACACAGTGCTAAGGCTTCTTTGTTACCCTTGCCTGTTACTGTAGTACCATTTCAGAAAGTTGCCATGCTTATTGTGGAATCTCTTAGTAGCACAAGAACCACAGGTAAGACGTATATGTTAGTGGTGGTGGACTGTGTCACTGTGTTCCCTGAAGAGGTAGTTTGCTCTCTATTAAGACAAAAAAGTGGCTAGTGCTCTGTTAAATTTTTCAGTAGAGTAGGTTTTCCCGGGGATGTACTGATGGGTAGAGGGGCTAACGCTATATCAGAGCTGCTGTTTCATTTGAAGAAACACTGTAGAGTAAAGCAGTTAAAAATAACTCCTACAGATGTAAACAAGGTATTTGGTGGAGAGGTTTAACTCTTCTCTTAAGGTCATACTGAAAACATCTGAAGACCAAGTTAAGATGGAATCAGAAAAGTACCTGCCCTAACTCCTATTTGCTTAATAGGAGGTGCCCCAAGAATATACTGTTATTTCATCATTTGAGCTACTTTATGGGCATACAGTAAGAGAGCATCTAGACTTATTTCTTAATGAGTTGGGTGGGGAAGGTGATTGCCAAAAAGAGCATTTTGTGAGTATTTAATAAATTTTAGGAATAAGTTTATGGAACGCATGGGGTTGGTACAGGAGCACATAGTTCAAACACAACAGTAGCAAAACGATTATTATGCCCAGAGAGTGAAAACATGAAAATATACTTTAGGACAAACGGTAGAATTGCTTATTCATGTACAGCAGACCTTTCACTATTATAAGGAAGGCACGTTATGTTAATTAAATGGTGGAGTTGCCTAGCAGGAAGCAGAAAGACCAACTTTAGAATGTTAGGTTGTTAAAATATTGAGGCTATGGGGGGAAAGGGGGTCTTGTAACCTTTCTTGAAGCTTGGTGTTGCACTTCAATGAATGAGGCAGTCTAGTCACAGCAGCTGTCCCGTAGCCTGCTATAAGAAATCTGAGCAGTATCACAGGAGTTTAGGGACATGTTCATTGCTAAACAAGGGTGTATCCAACTGGTAGAGCAACACTTAGGTACAACTACCATGTAAAAAGGCAGGGTTAACTACTAAGGTAAAAAGATGTCAGGTAGAGATGGAGATAAGCTTTTGCTATAATATCTAAAATGTACAAGGCCTTCCACAAAAGAGAATTAGGTGATTTAACTACAGAAATCCAGTTTTTCCCAAGCAACATTTCTTGTGTGTCTTCTAACAGCAGGGGTCCCACAAGGTTCAATACGGGGTTCTCTCTTATTCTCACTATATATTAAAGGTCTCCACTAGGATCTACCTCAGATTAACTGTATAATTTCCATAAATGACATTGTCCTTATCATGTACAACAAAAGGTCATCCATTCTGAACAGTGAACTTCAGAAGGATTTTGCAGTTGTATGGAGTTAAGATTTGTGGACCATGAGGTGAGGCTTGATGGCATAATCATCCAGTGGCTACCTTGCCAAGCATCTCTGCCTACCACTGCACAACACTCTTTCTGCAAGCCCTGGCTACCCCAAAGACTCCTCAAAAAATATTTTCTGCACATTCCCTTCTGCAAGATATGCATCCCATCCAAACTGCCAGCACTTTCAGACACCAGAACTACTAATCAAACTCAGGTCATAGTCAGGGATTTACCTCTCTGTGCCTCTGGATGTAGTATGGAATTGTTTGCTGAAGCCATGCTCACTGTTTCCTTGATAATATCAATATCTTTACCATGGAACAGAACTGTCTGTGCATTCTACTAGCGTGTTTCAAAGGAAATCTGTATTCTATTTGTCTTTGAAACCTGTCTAACCTCCATAATGTGTAGTAAACCAGAGCTGCAGCTGCTATCTTATTCTTAATTTTTGTCTAAGACTTTTATATGGACTTGAGAAATATCAGTAATGTCTGTGAAGTATACTGAACCAGAGATGCTTCTGTTACTGTCCTTTGCTTATCTTTTGTCTGGGTCTGTTATTTGCACTTGGGAATATATACATATCCACACACACACACACACACACACACACACACACACACACACACACACACACACACACACACACACACACACACACAAATTTTCAATGTGATCACTGGTTAACACTTCATTAAACTGTATTAGCAGTCTTTATGAATCCTCACATAACAAGAGCAATGAATACTGTCCTTTTGTGCCTTTCATTTTTTTATATTTTTTATTATTTGTGAAGTATTGGCATTCTTACTTTTATTCTTTTCATTATTCAAAGGGGTATGGTCCTATTGGTACTTGACTTCTTTTGAACAACCTCAAATCTTGGTCCTACTATAGAAACTCTTTATTTGGCAAACTGTGGCAGCATGTGGGATACTGACCTTGAATGGTTTTAGAATGAGTATTTATGTTACTCAAAGGTTCTTAGGTAAATGCTAGGCTCACTGCCATTGCAGGCCATTTTATGCCCAGCCACTTTCCCTTTCGGTGCTCAAATTAAGTTATCCCATTTGGATATAAATTGACCTTACCCATCCTATGGTCCATAATTATATATTACTCCTAATGAGAATAATTGGCATCATACCATAGCTAATTTAAGGGGACCCATGCATTGGATAAAGCATTTAGGAGCTGCTTCGGTTCATTATCTCATTTGGATATAGATTAGCCTTACCTATCCCATGGTCGATAATTATATATTGCTCATAATGAGAATAGCTGGCATCATACCCTAGCTAATTTGAGGGTACCTGTGCATTGGATAAAACATTTAGGAGCTGCCTCTGTTCATTATGAGGGCTTTCTACATTATTTGTTGTACTAATAGCATATGAGTTTGCTGAATGGTATAGTTTATGGCTGTGAGGCAAAGCTATAAATAGTTAAGTTGGCACCCTGGAAAATCCCCCATTACCCCCCTGAACCAACTGAGGACAAAAAGTTAATGACTCCTCTGAAATTATTGATGACATCACAAACTCTTATATGACCTCCAGCATTGTGCTACAACCAGCTGCCCAAGAGCCATTGACATACAATACCGATCACAGCTCGCTAGCCTCCCCATTTGTCTTTACAACACCCTAGTCACGATTCTGGTGTAAGATAAGAAAATAGTGCCTCTTCGTATGTGTCAGTCCCTCAGGGTGCTTGACTCGCTTCTGTTTTTCATCCATACGAATAACTGCCAGATACCCCACTAAGTTGATGATGCAACACTGCTCTGTTCAGGCTGTTCTGTATCTGCTATGCAATCAGTTCTCCAGCATGGATTGAACTTTCTTCAAAACTCAGACCTGTACCTAAACATCACCAAATCAAAATGCATACGATCTGGGAATAAACTAGACTTGCTTATTACCTCTTTGAAATAGTCACTCATTCAAGCTTTGAAATCTTTTAATGTTCTTGAGGTTATTTTGGACCATGAACTAAAATTTGATTTCTGTATCAAATCCTTGGCATTATAAAAATGAATCTGAAGCTTAGCATGCCATACAAGGCTAAGACTTTTATTACTGATTATAACAGATTAGATACAATGCATGCTTTCCTACTCTGCAACCTCTTCTCTACTTACCATGTACTAACTAACCTTCTTAGTACCATCCCATGCCTACATTAGGTAGCCTATAACAGGGCTCCTTGCTTTGCTGGTGGTTTATCTTCCAGCTTTCACATTGTGAAGCCTTATACAAGCTTAGCTAGGTGGTCTTGGTCACTTTCCTCAACCGATACACATTTACAATAAATCAATCCATCTTCCAGTGTACAGGGAGACTCAAACTATAGAAAAACAAGGAGAAAAATGTTCCTGTTAAACAGAACATACCTCCAAATAAGTCAAGGCTTCAAAATGGTCATCAGGTCTCACCTAGCCAGCAACAGATACTGTAATTCTGAAGCTGCTTAACTTTGGGTTTTCTTGCTTTGCATTCTCATACAGTGATTTTTAATTTGATTTAAATAAATATGATATTTCCTAGACTAGCTGCTCAGATTTATTATTGATTAAAATGTTACATACTTCTCATCTTGCAAGATTATGCATTCCCATATGGATTATGTCTCCTTTTGTTTGACTTCTGGAAGTGCCTATTTCTTGCTGCAGTTCTGTATGCTTCCAGAGAAAGAAGAACTGGAAATCTTGTGTGAGATGATGGAGCACTCCCTGCACATCTATGCAGACTTTCATTATTGGAATAATGATCAGTTATCGGAATTCTACATCGAGCCATGTAGGCCCACACCCAAATACTTTTAGCAATTGTTCTTGCAGCTACATGGTGCTAAAGTGACTCTGTCTGTGATCTTCTGTAATAAGTTTTTGCTATTCAGCATCAAAGAGATAAATAAGTATAATAGCAAACAGCTGTTGATATGAACAATATGTGCTTATCTTACTCTTTCCTTTAATAATAACCTGTATGATATATGCTTTGCTAAACAGTCAACTAAATGAAGCTGTTAGTCACCATGAACGAGAGATTTCAAGGCTTCGGCAGCAGCTGGATGAAACTAATGAGGAGCTTACAAACACAGGCAGAGCTCAGGAAATAGCAATGCGTGAAAATGATAAGCTACAGGATCAGCTTTCTAAAGCGAAACAAGAAAATCAGGTAACCACCAAGCAATATGCTATTTTAATAGTACTAGGATTACAGTAACATTTATGGGTCTGGACAAATTTTGTTGTTTCCATTATATCAAATAACTGTCTTAATGTTCCTTGTGTAAAAAAGAGTAGAAAGCAGCATTTTTCTTCATCTCTTCTGTGTTTCAAACTACTAAATAAGACTACTTATGAAACAGAAATATTGCATTTGCTAGTGGTTGTATTAGACTAGGCCCTCAATGGCCAACTCCAGCACTTATAACAAAAACCAACCTAGGAACGGTTTTAACATAGGTCAAGATAGGTGTTCAGTGTTATTGCTGAACTACAAACCTCTCCCCTATCTCGACCCATGTTAAAACCCGTTCCTAGGTTGGCTTTTGGTGTTCGATATTACCGTTTTCGAACTTCCGTGTTTGACAAAAGTGCAGTCGACGGAGTTCGCTTTGAACATCTAATAGTAAACCATATATATATATATATATATATATATATATATATATATATATATATATTCATATATTTTCTGTCTGATTGTTAGCTGCTGTTCTTGTTGTTGATCTTATTGTCACAATGTCTTCCAAAGATAAAACCCTCTGGGTTTAAAAAATGCCAGAACTGAGGACAAAAAATGTCCATTACTGATAGGCATACTATTTGTGTATACTGTTTAGGAGCTATCCATCTCCAGGAGTCCTGTTCAATCTGTCACTCTTTCAATCACAGGGCTCTTTTGGAGAGAAAAAAATAACTTGATTCTAAGACGTCTGTTGAAAATCCCCTTCACCGAAGCATTACAAGAAGGTCCGGGTTCTTCTAAGTCTGACCAGTCTCCCTCATCAAAATCAGACAAGTTGGGGAAGAGATCTTCCTCTTCCAGTGCTCTGTCGGAGTCTTCTAAAAAGATTTCCAAAGTTTCCTCTCTGGTTCCTAAACCTGTCGGATCCGAGAGGCCTACTTCTTCGGCTCCATTAGTTTCAGTGCCAGTGGAGTTGAAGTTGTGGAGCCGGTTCCCTGACTTGCAATTGGTATCCTGTACTCTCAGGTCACCTTTGCTCCATCCTTCTAAATCTCCTGCCCCCTCGATTCAGTCTTCCAGGAGCCTGTCGTACAATGATGTGGATTGAGTGGTGCAGAGGCTGCTAAGGACACCAGCACTCACCAAGTTGTTATCAGATCCAACCCCGAGGGCTTCAGATCCGACCGAATCCTCCCTTTCTGCATCAATTCTTCCTCTGATCCAGTCTTGGACCTTGGAGCCAGAATGTCCGGAGCTGATATTGGTGGAACCGTTGTAACCAAGACCTATCTCAGGATCTTTGGATCCAAACATTGCTTCAACATCCTCTGCTCCACTGGAACTCGAGGAGTCTAGGAGCCGACGCTCTCCAGTCGGGTCCGGGGAGGGGAGTCAGATTGGACAGTTGTCAGATCTGACTTTGCCTCACGGGCATCGGCTCGGCTGAGCTTAGCTCCTACCTTAGCCTCAGAGGCATCTTCCATAATTCTGGGCATCCCCTCTGGTTCTTTGGAACTGGGGGGTTCCTCAGACCTGGGGCAGGGGGCTTTTGGGGTGATGAGGAGAGTGCTGACCCCACAGGCAGCTCCACTCTCATCTCTGGACATTCTTCCCCCAAAGGCACCAGTGTCTGCTTCTATACCCTTGCTTCCACAGGGATGCGGAGATCCTAGGCCTCAGGACACCTCACTGGGTGCTCCCCACTCTTCCGAAACTTCCCCAAAGTACCCCTCTGAAGAGGTCCCTCATAAAAGGTTATGCAAGAGGAAGCATTTAGACTTCACACAGGAGTTTGTCATTTCAGATATGGACCTCGATGAAGCTGAAGGGTCCCCACAGTCACATCCTGATGATGTCTCCTTTGGAAACATCTTAGACATACTTAAACAGAGAGGTGGCTGGAAGGCCACCAAACCATCAGCAGAGGAGTCCGTATACGTGAAGGCTTTCGGATCTCCCCCTTCCTCCACTTGGGTGTCTCTGCCTTTCGATGAACTTATGAACTTAGTTCCTCGAATGGCAAGGGAGTCTCCAGATTCAGTGGAACCTGTTCCTCAGAGGCCAAATAAGTTCATCACCTCACCATCAGACAAAAAGTTCTTAACTAAGGGAGTCCCAGTAGATGCTATGGTGGTGACAGCAGCCACCAAGAAGGAACTCTCAGAGACGTCTTCTTTTGTCCATCCACCAAACAAGGAGTCTGTTATGATGGACAGATATGGAAAGCATATTCTTTCTTCAGTGACATTTGCCCTTAGATTGCTGAATTACCTGACTCACTTTACTGGACTACAGAGAGATCACCTAAAGGACCTAGGAGATACCCTCCAAGGTTCAGTAGCTGAAGGGGTGTCAGAGAAGGTTTCTTCTCAGCTTTCCACCTTAAATTCAGTGGTCAACTCCTCCATGAAGCTGATTTCTTATGCAGCAGATGGAGTGTGCAGGGCAGTGGGTAAAGGAATTTCCCTAAGGAAACATTCCTGGATGCGCTTATGTGACTTTGTGAAGCCCTTTAAAATCTTTCTTTGTGAATGCCCCATTTGATGGCTCATCTCTGTTCGGGCTTAAAGTCAAGGGCACACTAACCATATGTGAGCAAGAAGGAAAGACTCTGTCTGCCGTAGGAGTTTGCTTTTCCCTACTTACCAGACCTTATCCCAAAGGTCAAAAAGGAAGTGGGAAAATGTGGTTTTGAAAATTCCAGAGGGCTTTCTAGGGCACATTCTTCCCCCAGGGGCAGAGGGGGAAGTGGTAATGTAAGACACCGACCATATGGCAGAGGGGATCCGCAGAATTAGAACAACAGGGAATCCTTCCCTGGTAAGCCTTTTCAGCGCTTCTGAAGGGAGGCCCACCTGTCCATCTCTGGAGGCAGTCGGAGGCTGCTTATTTTTGTACCCAAAAGCCTGACAAACAATAACAAAAGACAAGCGGGTACAAGAGGTTACTCCATAAACTTTTCCTTCCCCATCCAAAACATTAAAAAAATTCTGGATGTTCCACCCAGTCAAAGGGAACAGGCAACTTTAGAAATTCAAAAGTTGCTAGACAAAAGAGTCATCTAAACAGTCCCCACAGACCAAATAGGATCCGGAACTTACTCAAGATTCTTTTCAGTTCCAAAGAAAACAGGGGGCTGGAGACCACTTCTGGATCTCAGCAACTTAAACAAATCTGTAAGAAAGTTCAAGTTCCGGGTGGTAACACTGCAGTCACTACTCCCTTTTCTGGGAAAAGACAATTGGATGTGCTGAATAGACCTCCAAGATGCGTACTACCACATAAAAATTGACAGGTGATCCAGGAGACACATGCGCTTTTGGCTGGGAGCCAGCCACTACCAGTTTCAAGCTCTGCCTTTTAGCCTCACTACAGCCCACAAAGTGTTCACCAAGTGTATGACAGTAGTCATGGCTCACTTGAGATGCCTAGGATTCTGAGTGTTTCCATACTTAGATGACTGGCTCCTAACCACCACCACCGAGCATCTGTTAACAGAAACGAGAGACACAACCTTGAAGCTCTGCTGTCACCTAGGAATCACAATAAACTATGAAAAATCTGCCTTGCTGCCATCTCGGTGTATTGTTTTTATAGGAGCAGAATTAGATACAGCAAAGATGATGGCCAAACTTCCTCCAGAACGGGTACAAGTTCTACAACGTCAGGTCTTAAACCTTCTTTCCAAGAAAAAAGCGCAAGCAAGGACAGTCTTAAAAGTCTTGGGAACCATGGCAGCAGCAATAACCTTGATTCCATTAGCATGTCTGCATATGAGAATTCTCCAGTGGCTACTGTCCATTCAGTGATCGATGCAAGAACCACCCATGTCCCACAAAATATTGATAAAGGAATCTTGCAAAAAAGACCTTCATTGGTGGCTTTACTCACTCATGTGACTCTAGGTCCCCCCTTTGTACTTCCCCAACCATTAGCCACAGTGACCACGGATGCCTCTCAGATGGGGAGGGGGGCATTATCTGGGAAAGACAGTCCAAGGCACTTGGCAGGATCATGAGGCCCATTTGCACATCAGTGTCCTAGAGATGAGAGTGGTGCTTTTAGCATTGCAAGCATTTCAGGACTCTCTTCCACTGGGAACTATTGCAATACAAACACACAACATGTCAGTTGTATGGTACATAAACAAACAAGGAGGAGCCAGATCTTACAGTCAGGAGGCCCTGAGAGTATGGCATTGGGCAACCTTCTTCCAATGATTTCTGATAGCAACACACATCCCGGGGAAATCTAACATGATTGCAGACAAACTCAGCAGAGCGATTCTGATGCCTCATGAGTGGTCTCTAAAACAGGAAGTGGTGGAAAAGATTTTCCGCAAATGGGGCCAGCCTTGCTGTGACTTTTTTGCAACATCCATGAATGCCAAATGCAGCAGCTAGTTTGCCCTGATCCCTCCGTCGGGGGAGTTATCAAGGGATGCACTTGTACACGATTGGCCCTCGGGTCTCCTCTACACTTTTCATCCATTCCCATTGATACATATAGATCTTCAGAAAGCCAATTATTTGGGAAGGGACTTGATACTCATCGCCCCATACTGGCCTTGCCAAATCTGGTTCCCCTTTCTGTGGCCTCATTTCCAGGAGGAGCCTTGGATCCTAGACCCAGTTCCAGACATTCTGACTCATACATCAGGAGCACTCCATCCCTCCCTTCAAACTCTCAAGTTGACAGCTTGGCTTCTCCGATTACAATCATAGCCAGGCTCATAACCTTTCTTCATCAGTAAAACGCATACTAATTTCTTCTCATAAGGCTTCAACAAGAAATATATATAAAAGCAATGGAAAAGATTCTCATTATGGGTTTCTAATAATCATATTGACCCGTTTTCTTCCCCAGTAGGTTCCATCCTAGAATTCTTGACAAAACTATTCAGTGAAGGAGCAGCCGCAGCTACTATTAGAGTTCAGTTAGCAGTGATATCCAGTTTCCATTTAGGTGAATCAGGCCTCAATATTATGTCTCACGGACTATGCAAAGCCTTTCTTAAAGGTACTTTTTTGTTAAGACCACCTATTAAAGACGCTGCTGCACCATGGGACATAAATTTTGTTTTATCCCATTTAATTTTCCCCCCGTTTGAGCCAGCATCATCCTGTGAACTCAAATTTTTAACTTGGAAAACTATTCTTCTGATAGCAATTACTTCTGCAAGAAGGGTGTCAGAGCTGCAAGCCTTGTCAATAACGGCCCCCCTACATGCTTTTCCACAGAGACAGAGTTTCCTTACGAACAGACCTTTCCTTTTTACCCAAAGTATGTACAGAATATAATTTGAACCAATCCACAGAGCTACCAGTATTTTTTTTAAATTAAGAGAATAAGGCAGAATATATGTTACACTAACTGGATGTGCATAGACAATTATGCTTCTACTTACATAGGACTAAGGACTTCAGAAAATCTGACTAACTGTTCATATCTTTTGCAGATTCAAAGAAAGGTGCTCCACTTTCTAAAGTGACACTTTCAAAATGGTTCTCAGATTGTACAACCTTTGTTTATAAATCTCAGAACAAAGATATCCCCCATAAAATAAAAGGCCATTCTACAAGAGCCATTGCAGCCTCTTCCGCTTTTTGGGGTAGACTGCCAATTGATACCATTTGTGCTGCAGCAACGTGGGCAACACCACATACCTTTATCACTCATTACAAAGTCGATTTGGCCTCCAGGAACAGGGTCTTCTTTGGTTCCACGATTCTGAAGAATATTCTCCCTTGAGCCACCCAAGAAAGATAGTGCTAGATATGGTGTCCCAAACTTAGTAAGAATGGAGGTGAGATAGGACAACAACACATAAAGAAGTTATGTAATCACCATAACATTTCATGTGTGTTGTCCATCTCACCTTCATTCTTACATCCCACCCTCCTTTCCCCCAGCCTTTTTCTACTGTTAGACCAAGTTTATACAATTGGCTATTAGCGATCTCTGACCTTCTTGATTGTTCTATAAAGTATTAAGCTACCCTTATTTTGTATTCCTTTTTATAGCTGCAAACAAGATCTGGGGAGCTCTCCTGGTGCATGATGGTATAGGGTTTAGCCACGAGCTAGTGGAAGACCTTGAGTTTGTTGGATCAGATCCGAACCCAACCTTAGTAAGAATGAAGGTGAGATGGAAAGCACACATGGAATGTTATGGTGAGTATATAACTTATTTTTTACAGCTCGTCTGAAATTAATTTGGTTTCAAGTAGCTTTTCAGCACTGGGAACCAGTAGAAAATGGATTAACTGTGCTTTCTTCATCTATAAAAGGTACTTTCAGGTAATCGTTTTATAACTTTGTATAGAACTGCCTGATATATTTTGTAAAAAAGTTATGTGCTTGTTGAACTCTGTCATCCTTCCCTTTATCTAGATACTAAAGGTCAGCATCCCATAGGTGCTAAGGGCAGCACAATGTGTCTGCTGTAAGATTAGATGTCTGTGCAACTTGCCTTACTGTTAATCATCTGACACACACACACACACACACACACACACACACACACACACACACACACACACACACACACACACACAAACTCACTCTAGACATGCAAACATAAAGGTGCCATCTGAAAACCCACTTGAACACTGAAAGGAGACATATACTTTGCACTGAAAAAGAAAGGACTAAAAGCTGTGAAGCCACAATGCTACTCAGTGAATCAACCTATTGCCTTGAGTGTGTACATGGAATTTGCACTAGAATTTCAAAACAAAATGAAAGACTTGACAGTCAGCATCATGTTCCCATTGTTTGTACATACATGCCTGAGTTCTTTAGATTAGTATTCATTTCAAGTGCTCGAGATGGCAGTCAAAGAACTTAACCTCTTGTTCAAGTTTAGAGGCGTTTTTGAACTGAAATTTCTGAAGAATGGAACTAAAAGAATCCTGCAAAGAGTACAACAAGCTGTAGAGGTTGTTACATTAAAATGAGTATTCTGATTAGCTGTAAATATGACAAGATCAGGCATCAGGTCAGCAGCCACTAACAGTGATTTACAGTAAGACCTTAAAAGCAATACCAAGGAAAAATGGACTTTACCTATCCAAAGCCAACCTAACTCTTTGGTTAATCATTACCTAAAATGCATGTAATACCAGTACAGCAAGAAAGGAAGAAAACTGTTTAATGTAAGATGTTCAGCTTCATTCCCTGCTGCCAGGAAGGTCATCCTATATTGCAGGAGGAATGCACTTAGCACTACTTGGGTGTTTTCACATTGTGGGATGGGTGTATAAATGAACAGTGAAAGTACTTTGATCTGATTCACTGGTCTTGTATGCTCTTTTCTCATTTTGTAAACCTCAGGCAGGGCAGTTATAAATAACATGCAAAAGGCATTCTATAGGTGTTTGTTGGCATACAAATAAATAACATGCAAAAGGCATTCTGTAGGTGTTTGTTGGCATGCTGGAGAGGTGCAGTCCTTATCAATTATGTTTTGTGTCATATACATGTTCTTAATGGTCAATATTTAGTATAACTTAAAACGAGTTCACTGCAGTTATAGTCACTGTTTTCTAGACGGGGTATAGCCATTGCCCCTGACAAAAAAGTGCCTTAGTCATAGTGTAGTCACTACTTAACAGTAACAAGTCTTCTTCTTTTTATTTTGCTTTTTCTTTTCAGTTGTAGACAAATCTAAAAGTTCACTACAGTACCAGAATATGTGATGTCATTTTACTAATATGAAACCTAACTTCATGCTGTGGTGAAGATAGAAAGTGCTGCTTTTAAAATTCAGGTTCTCTGAACATTATTATATGAGCACAACAGAAATGTTTGTATTTTTTGTCCTTTATGCGTATCTTGTTCTATTAACTTGAAGTCTGCATTTGGTATAGAAGAATGAGGAACTCGTGCAAATATTGATGTCAAGTAATGTCATTGTTATCTTAGAACACATGGGGGTGAGTAAGACAACTTCACAGATAGCAAAAGATACTACTATTCACTTGAGAGTAGACAGGTGATGTGGATACATTAAGGTCCATTATAAGCTACCGCACCATACTTCAGCAAACAACACCTGATTATATGAATAGCAGTCTCACAAACACCAAAACTGAAAGGAAAACAAATTCACACATTGTTTTTACAAGATGACAAACCTCCTGTGTCCCCATGTGCAGGTGGCAGTACCTTGGGAAAGACCTATATCTTGGTGTTTTACCCATTCTTGTGGTTCTGCAGCTGTCAGATTGGTAAAGTTTAAACATCAAAGATGTAAGGGATAACATTCCAAATGTAAAAATTGTACAGTGGCTTTACCCCATAAAAACTGTAAGTTAAAAATGAACATACAGAAAAGGTATTCATCAAAATGCAAATTTAACAAGTTTGTCTTGGTGAAATTGATGTTTTTGGAGACAGTATTAGTAGTTCAGCACAGAACTGTAAAGTGTTAGGTATTTAGAGTATATTTTATTAAAGAGACATACATGAAATAGTGACACTGCAGTGTATGGTGAGATTATGGGTTGAATAGCCTATTAAATGCTACCAAGTTACATAGAAGGAAGGGGCTGGGGATTGTTCTGCATAATTCCCCTAACCAAAATGTACTGCAGAACAGAAGTGATAAGGGAGGACAGTAGGTAGTGACACTGATGGATACTGCTAAAAGGAAATCAAATTACATGTATTATATGATATGGATTACCTTTAACCTTTGTACAACTGCCCCAGTCCATGGGGGACAGTGTACAGGTCAGTATGGATATCCTTATGGTTGAGATGGAATCATGTCACTCAAACTCACTGTCAACAAAAGTAAGTTTGCTGGGAAAAAATGCTACCAAGTTACATAGAAGGAAGGGGCTGGGGATTGTTCTGCATAATTCCCCTAACCAAAATGTACTGCAGAACAGAAGTGATAAGGGAGGACAGTAGGTAGTGACACTGATGGATACTGCTAAAAGGAAATCAAATTACATGTATTATATGATATGGATTACCTTTAACCTTTGTACAACTGCCCCAGTCCATGGGGGACAGTGTACAGGTCAGTATGGATATCCTTATGGTTGAGATGGAATCATGTCACTCAAACTCACTGTCAACAAAAGTAAGTTTGCTGGGAAAAAATGCCCAAATAACTTATGGAAAACCTCAAAGGTATTTTTTTTTTTGGGGGGGGGGGCTTTTCCCCTGTAACTCTTCCATCTGAGGGGACTCACCCTATACCTCCCAAGCTTATGTATACCCATTCCAAAGTCACACAAAAGTAGAGAAAAGAGAAAACTCCACTGTTGCCAAAAATTGTTTTGCCACTTTTTACTTCAGTCTATCTGTATTTGTAAAAATGTTTTTGATAGGCTGACAAGGTCATCTAACTCTCCACTAAACAGGCCTTTGCAAAGATAACTATTTTAAGGCTTATAATGGATGGGAGCAGTTGGATGAAGTGCAAGAGGTCCTGGGTGTAAGGTGGATTGTTAACCTGACAGAATTCACCCACAGTTCCCAGTACATGAAACCATCTCCAGAACTGACCCACTAAGGGTTAAGCTAGCTGATGGTGTAAGAGTACTTGTGCCTTGGTTCACTAATAGGTTTTCTGGGGCTGTGAATGAGTTGTCTATTTCCTGAAGTTCTCTGGAATGAATGTTCTGTGTAATGAATTTGAATATAATGTTACGCAAAGACTCTAATTTCCATTCCTGGATAAAAAGCATGATGTCTTTCTCTATTAAATTAGGATGACCAGCAGCTGAATCAGCATACCTCTCAACCCCTTAGCTCAAGAAATCTGGACAAAGCCTAAAATAATGGTGGACAAAAGCCCAAAAATAGGGGCAGATTTTAAATATTACTCTTAGAAACTTAGAAAGAACTTAAAATAACAGGATTTTTGTTAGCTTGCATTTTCTGAAGGGTATGAAAAATGTATGTCATTATTTAGTTACTTCAATCCTCAGCAATTTACCAGAAAAGCATATTTTTTTGAGGAGCCAACCAAAAATATGAGGTGAAAATCTTGACAGTTGAGATGTATGTGGATCACCCTTTGTCCATACGGGTGTAGGATTAATACAAGAAGGAAAAAGAGGAAATGAGCAGGAACTTGTATTTGTTTGGGTGCAGGAGCTTAAAAGGTAGAGTACGAACTGAGTAATGGCTTGATCAGCCGTGGACACGTAGAAAAAATATATTAAGAATTTAAAAGTTTAATTGAAGATCTATTTAAGTGACAACACTAGATAGATTATTTATTTATTTGACATTTGTTAACCGGGATAGTCCGACTGGGTCAAAGCCCTTTTTCAGTGGAGGCCTAGGGAGAAACGCTCCAAAGTACAGATAATAACATAGATCAATATTACAGTAGATTTGCAATACAATAAAAATTACAATGAGAATTGCAAGGCTCCAAAGCTAAAGCTATAACAGCTCAGGAATATGGTAAGTGTGTGATGCAATGAGATTGTTAGCAAAAGCATTTACAATGATGTGGGCTGGAAGATTTGATCACAGTCAGTGTTTTAAGCAGATAGTAATATAAGTGACATACACAAGAGGGAAAGTAGAACATTCAGGGAGAGTAACAAGGTTGAGGGGATTGCATACAATGTACAGATCAGACAGAAAGAGAGGTGGTGAACAGGAGGATGAATAGATTTTAAGACTATGCTGTGCAGGTCAAGAATAGAGGAGTGATGTTAGCTTAATGGAAAATACAGCAGAAGTCAGAAATGCTAAGTAAAGTAGGCTGAAGGGAGTCAGGAAGTAATCTACTTCTCAGCAGAAGGTAGGTAAGAGAAAGATAGCATAAGATAAAAAAGGCAAGGGGTGGGTAATTTAGAGGAAGATAAGGAGTTAAGAGTTGGCATAAAGTGAAATGAATGTGATAGGTATATAGAATATGAGGAGGAAGGTAGGGGAGAAGAGTGAGCCAGAATAGGACTAGATTCAGGGAGGGAGATTACGGGGACATATCCTGAGGTTGAATAGGTATTGTTTGAGTGAGTTCTTAAATTTATAGGTCAGGGGTGTGTTTCTACGGGTCAAGTGAAGCTTGTTCCATTTGGATGGCGGGTGAGTAGCTGTAATGATTCTGATCTGCAGATTTATTAGGTTTGTGTATTTGTAGAAGGTATTGGTCAGAGCTCCTGAGAAGATGGGCAGGGATATAGAGTGAGACAAGTGAGGAGATGCTTGGACAATCAGAGGGTTTATTGATGATGGAGTGAATTGTGAGAAGTTGAGATAGTTTGAGGTGGTTTGGAAACTTAAGCCAGTTAAGTGAACTGAGTGCCAGACAGTGGTGAGATTTGGAGGGCAGGTTATCGGCAAATCGGCCCACTTTGTTATCCTAGATAAAAGGATTTGATATCCTAGATGTGGCATGCTAAAAGATGAATAGATCTGGCATGGGTGACTGTGGGAATAAGAAGCAATATTTCCTGCCTGATGGTAGCATTTACAAAATACAAAAATAAATACAAGACATTAGGATAGTCAGTTCAAGAGGTGCAACTGGAACTGCAAACTGCAGGTGAACTGCCCGCACTAAGTTGCACATCAGTTATACCTTAGAGCTTAAGCTATTAAACCAGGATTAGAGAAGTTAAAAAGGCCATCATTAGATTTTTTTTGTGTGAATCCATAGGTCTGGGTGGACTGCCTGTCATATCATAGTACCTAGTTACAGCAAGGAGGAGATCTTCATTACTAAATTTGTACCATAATTAATGGGAACTAAAATATGTTTTTCTAAAGCAGGGGCAAGAACAGCCTATTGTGGCAGTTATTGCCCAATTGTGTTGATGCAACATGACATAAAAATCATAACTAAATTGAAAGTAAACTGACTAAAGCACTGCATCTGATGTGAACAGTTGTTCCTCTGAGGCTTGCTGGTAGACCTGAACCTGAAAATGTATTTGTAGCTAGTACTGGGCTGTTAAAGCTAAAGCATTAGGGTCCTATATGGCAGTGACAGTATCCAGTGCTAACACTTCTAATATCTTTGATGACTTATAGTGGGGCTACCTTATTCAGGCCTTGGAGAAGCTGAGGATAAGTCTGCATTGTGTTAAATAGGACAAGAATTTATATGTCAGCAAAAATTTTGGTCAGGAAGAAGCACCATGATGGCTATTTGGACCCAGGGAGATGAAATCCTGCTCATTAAGGACAAAAGATTGAGCAGTTGGAGTGGCTGATGAGATCATATCCCTTATAAGATCAACAAAGAGACAGCTCCAGTGAGGTTGCTTTTGTACTTATTGAGCAGAATTTCATTTGCCTGGGTACACAGAGCTGTGATGGTGCATATTCCTGACCAAAATGTATGCTGTTTCTGTGAGAGGAGGTGGTAGTGCTGTAAGCAGGATGTAAGTTGGTGGCAGATTTTTTTTCGAAATATTTTCCAAAAGTTGGCGATATAGAAGTGGGTGGAAATGAGACGTTTTGGAAGTTTTAGGTTGTTTTGCTACAGGTCTGACCATTTAATTTATTTATTTATTTGACATTATACCGCTGTTGCTGTCTTACTGATGCCCATAGTCTGTTGTGACTAGCGTCACATCTTTTTTCTGTCCTACTCTTACCCTACGGGCAAAATTTAAGTGATTGTATGCTATACTGCGCCCCTGACTATCTTAACTGTTGAATTGCTAGCAGCCAGTGCTAGCATTTCACAGTAGCGTGATTTAAGTGATTAGTTACGATACATATAATGATATTACAAACTACATGATTGCATGTTGCTGTAGCGTCCCGACTACCCCATTTGTAAAAACGCTTGCAGCTAGTCCGAAGTGTTTCACTGCAGATTACTATTTTTTTTTCTTTTTCTCTTCCTTATCGTTTTGTTATAACTGCATTATACTAGGCTGTTTAATTAGGCGAATTCACTATATTTTGGTGTCTGCTTAACCTTGTACTGTAACAGCGCTAATTGCTACTTGGCTTGTGGTTCCTCCCACATGGACTGTTTGTGCAGTCATTGAATGAGCATTCCTGCTCTTTTGAAATCCTTTTATTTGACTGCTCTACTGCTCTCATTAAGTTAACCAAGAGCTAGGGCAGGGTGTTTTTAGTTTTACAGTCATGTGCTTTGCTACTCTTCCTGTATTTGCTGGCGATAGACTCGCAACTGAATTTAGTACAGTTCCTGCAACCTCATAACTCCTACAGATTCTTTTGAGGAGCATATCTCTAATTTGGTATTGGCTTTAGTTTTACAGTCGTGTGCTTTGCTACTTCATGTATTTGTTGGCGATAGACTCGTACCTGAATTTAATTTGGTACCATTATTAGCAGCCCAAACATCTTGCTAGTATCTTAGCCCAATGTAATATCTGGAAATGGACTTCTTCCTTAACCAACCAGCATAGTTTTTCAGTCGATTAAGCCAAACATCCGTGGGAGTAACTACCATCTTATCAAGCAGCTGTTGCATGTGCCTTACTTGTGATCTTGCCTGACTATTTTTCAACATGCATTGTCTTCCTTTTGCTGGAAATTGCCTTTTTGATGCCTCTGACTGATTTATGTTATCTTCCTTGCTAATTCCTGCATAGTGTGTTTTAGATTACTAGTGGTCTGCATGTGTAAAGCTAGCCTATAATGTAGCTGCATAAGAATGTATAATTTAATTTTTATTAATACTTGCTGAACTATTGTTCTACCTCTTTTCTATCTGTTCACTAAAAGCTCTTCTTGTTGCTTTATCATATTCTAATCCCTTTCTTCTTACCTTTCACCCTCCCAGCAATCTAACCAGTACATTGCAATAAGGGACTTGCCTGGTGTCTAAGGACCCCCTGATCCACCTCAAGCCTTGCCATATTGGACCATCCTTTTTTGCTGCCCAGTGCACTCACCTGTTTGCACAGAATTTACAAAGTATGTTTCTCTATTGACCCATACTGCGAGCTAATCCAATTTCTTGTCTTGTAATTAAACATGTAAGCTAATTAAAGCCACTGAGTCAGGTAAACCAGCAACCAGACTCCTCTCCCTGACTAAAAGCTTCTCCTGACTGTCTTTTCCCTAGCTACTTAGCTTACTCTTCCCCACCTATCCAGCTTTCCTGGTTACCTACTGTAATTCCTACTCTGCCCACTAGGTGGCAGTGTAACTCACCCTTGTGTCCTTCTCCTTCCCCACAGTTTTCATAGTCTTCATCCACTTTCTTTCCTCCTCTATCATCTCTCAGACATTCTCAGTTGCCTTTTTTCCCCTTTATACTCCTTCTTAGCTCCTAGTCATTACTAACTTAAGACTCTATTTCTTCATAGTTCCCCCTCTCCACTATCCTCTCTCCTGCACCTTACCCACCTCTCTCTCCTGCACCTCACCTGCTCTTCTAGCAGCAATTTACCTGTCCCTCTGTCCTTCTCCAGGTGAATGGTGCTCACTGATTGTCTCTGCTGAATCCTCTGCTACTTTCTCTAGCCCGCTCCGTTCGCCCTGCGGGCTCACTCCACTCCCCTACCCTACCCCCCAATTCCCACCCCCACTACATCTACATTTATACCCATCTAACCACTCCCACTTCCTCTCCACCCACTAAACTCCACCCCTTCCTCCTCATATCCCCACCCACTTACACATTAGCCTTACTTCTCATCCCTCCCATCTCCTTACACAACACCACTACATTGTTCATCTAAACCCTAACATGCTTAAAAGATACTCATCAGTGGCGGATCCAGGAATTTGCAAAAGGGGGGCGCAGTCTGGTTAACTGACTATCGGAATAGAAATGGGAAAGTGGGACACTGGGTTTGGTGGTTGTGAAAAGATCACCTTAAGAATCTGCAAAATCATGCGTGGAAAGATGTCAGTTTACATTCAGTTGCACATGATTTTGCTGTGGTTGTGGTAGCAGAAACAGGCACATGTACAGATATATGTTTAAAATGTAGATAAGTATGTGTGCGTGTTTGCACAAGTATAAATATGGAGGTACCCGATACCTATCAACTGTCCAGAATTTGCAAAATGTACAAATTTTTACCTCATATTTTTTATCTGATTCTCAAAAAAATTGTGCTTTTTATGACAATTCAGAGGGCTGAAATCACATTTGAGTTTCATATTTCAGATCCTTTAACAGATACACACTAAAGCAAAACCTGTAATTCTAGCAAATTCACACTTTTTAAGAGCAACACTTAAAATCTGTCCATGATTTGTGGGCCTCAGTCCCTGATTATTTTTGTATTTGTCCAGACTTCATTGTCTGAGGCTGAGCGGTATTGTATTCATTGGAGTTACCAGGTTAAAACATTGAATAAATATGTTATTATATGTGCTATTTTCCAGCAGTTTAACAACTTCTATGCTATGTTTATAATGTAGTTTATAACAATTATCAAACATTTTCCAAGATAAGTTTTCCCACCAATATTCAATATTTGTATACAGCTAAAGATGAGAACTGCAACTGGTAGACAAGTTGATTTAAATAGTTAACATTTTATTTCATCTGGCATGACAAAACTATTAGGAGTATAAGAACAGTCTCCAGGCTGAGACTGAAACCGGTCCATTAAGATCAGGGCTCTAACCAGGTCAGCAAATTAAATTGAATGCAGTACAGTAATACATGTTTTCTTTCTTTTTTTTTTTGTTTTGACTTAACTCCTGAGGTAACAGATATTGCAAAAAGCAGCAGCAGCACTTCAGCAAAGACATTATCAAAACAACCACACATTTAAAAATAAAAAAATCACATCAATGAACAGATGTAATGAAACAATAACAGTGAGAAAGAAAAGTCACACCTGCTGGATTCTAATTGAAAGGTGTCCTGGGCCAGTAAAATCTAAGTTTTTACAGCTTCTGTGTAGTTTAATAAATACGGAGAAACTGAATATATTCATAAAAGAACTGATTATCCAATGAACTGAAGTGCTGGTATAATACCTCCCCCAACTTCTTAACATACAAAATCTGGACTAAGCCAAAAATAATGGGGGAACAAAGGCCCAAAATAGGGACACTTTTTAAATATTCCTCCTATAAACTTAGACAATTGATATAATAAAAGGTTTTCTGTGCGTATACATTTTCTGATGGATTTGAAGTCTGAAACTGAAGTCATTATTTAGTGACATCAGTCCTCAATGATTTGCCGGAAATCCACAAATTTTATGAGGAACAGATGAAACATATGAGGCAAAAATCTGGAAATTCTGTGAAAATCTGGACAGTTGAGAGGTATGATGGTATTTTTTTGCTTTTGTATTTCTGTTAATTTCAATGTGCAATGTGATCTCTTCTGTTATGTGAACTTTTGATTATTTTTCTCTCTATTACCATGTTTAAACAACTCCTCTCTCCCCTTGGAACCTTCCCTCAGGAAATATCAAATATAAATTCCCCCTGCTATCACTAGGAAATGGGTCCTTAATGCTCTCTCTATGGCCAAGAACACTACATCAATGGGACCACACAATATCCCAGGATGCTATCTAAATAGCATGAAACATGACCTATTAGGCCCTCTGGAATTGCTATTTAACTGTAGTCTCCAAACCGGCTGCATGCCTCATGAATGGAGGACAGCAACAGTCATCGCTCTGCACAAAGGTGGGCCATCTACAGACACTGTAAACTACAGACCCATAAGTCTCATTAGTTTTATAGGTAAAGCCATGGAAATAATTATCACAAAAATGATCAATTGTGATCTAGTAAACCTCCAGACACTGGACCCAAACCAGTCTGGATTTGTCAAGGGCAGGTCATGCCTATTCAGCATGGTGGACTTCTTTGAGAAGGTCACCAAAACAATGGATGAGGGCAAAATGGTTCACACTGCCTACCTTGACCTGGCCAAGGCATTTGACATAATACTACTTTCGGGCATTGTTGACAAACTCAAGAGGTTAGGTACAAATCCATATGTCACCCAATAGATAGCCAACTGGCTCACAGACAGGACCAGTAAGTTAGAATTAGGAAGTCTACTTCTACAAAGAGACCAGTCCCAAGTGGAGTCCCTCAGGGACAGTCGTTGGACTGTTCCTTTTTGGTATTTACTTCTCTGAAGTCAAGGACAATGTCAATGGTCTCTGGCTGACTAAATTTGCAGAGGACTGCAAATTAGATGTCACTGAATCCCACATTGGCACAAATGTTCTCCAGGAAGGGCTGACATAGACAAACAACTGGTGTCAGAGTCATGGACTAAAACTAAATGCCAAGAAATGCATAAAGTATCCTTTAGGAAGTCATCCACCCCTGGTAACTATCATATGCACAACTTATAAACAAAGGTATGACATCTAAGTCCAAGGTAGTCATTGTTCCACTGTAGTCAGCATTCATCATACCTGTTGGGTACAGTGACCCCAATCAGGCATATCCAACAAATGGAATTATGTCCACAGAGGTTCCTCACTAAAAGAATACTGGGCATACATAAAATGTCCTTTGCCGACCACCTCAAGGGCATATCCCTGTATTCTGCCTCCTACAGGCTTTTGAGGGAAGATCTATGCCTGGCATATAGGGCATTGTCAGACCCCACTCTGATGGACCTCCTGCGTATCCACAAAACAAACAACACCAGAATTACCCATTCTTAAAGTCGTAAACCTTGCCTGTGATATAAATAGGACCTACTACAGAGAAGGTGTGTATCCCAGGGACTACCCCCATCTCTGGAACAGGCTCCCCATCCATGCAAAGCAGAGTTCTTCCCTAACACAATTGAATTGCAACGGGACAGTTGGATGGGGAGCAGGATATTCATCCCTGGTTTGGACCTATGTCTCTAAAGGACACTGGCAACCTGTAAATGGTTCCATTTCCAGGCCCCTGGGTGTAAATGTTTCATCTCCCAAGCCCCTGCATAGACTTACCAAGGGTATCAGAACTTGTCAGAGATTTAGGATACATGGCTAGGCTTAAAAAGGTCCTTGCGGTTATTAGCTTAGTAAACACTTATGAACCTATGAAATGCAAACCTCCTTGGTCAAATGTCCATCCAAATAAACTAAACAGGAATAACAAATCACTTATGGCCTATAATAACTCATGTTCTACCTACTTAAAGAGATTAATTTAATGAGCTAGCAAAAAAACTAAAGTACATATTCAGAAAATGTAAGGCTAAATATAAAATTAAAATAGCTACCACAACCAACAGTAACTATAAATCCTTCTTTAACTGTATCAGAAACTTAATTTCAAGCAATGTTCTGAGCTTGTCCACAATGGCCCTATGCACTCATACCCCAAGGAAATAGCTAAACATCAATAAATGTTCCTAAGTTGACTCAGTGGCAGACAGAACTTTGTAATTACTATAGAACATGTCCTGTCTGTCTCTTAAAAGCTAAAAGCACCATACGCATTGGACCAGATTGCATAAGAAGATACATGATTATTCATGTCAAATATAACTTATCTGTACTTCAAAACCTGAAAAACAGCCATTGTGATGCCCTTAAATAAAAGTGGCCCAACTTTCTGTCCTGGCAATTGCAGACTTACTATCTTCTCTAACTGTTTTTGTAAGACTATGAAAAATGTCATTTCTGACCTCATCAGTTTAGACATTGAAAACTCTTAGACCTGGATCCTCACCAGTTCAGTTTTGTTATAGGCAGTTCCTACCTCTTTAACCTTGATCGTTTCTTTGAAAAGGTTTTTGAACCAGTACATAGTGACTATAGAGTTTATACAACTTATCTTGACCTGGCTAAAGCCTTTGATACTATCTCCCACATACGTATTTTTAACAGACTTATAGACTTGGCATAAATATAAACTTAGTGTATTTTATAGTTAGCTGTTTATCTGAAAAAAATATGTAGTTAAAGTCACATGTGCCACCTCTGAAAATAAAAATCTGGGCTCCTGGCATTTGGTTAATAAAATTTTCAGGCAGTTTGCTACAGTTTAAAAGAAAAAACTAGTATATATATATATATATATATATATATATATATATATATATATATATATATATATATATATATATATATATATATATACACACACACACACACACACACACATATATATATATATATATATATATATATATATATATATATATGTATTACACATACATACGTACATACACACATACACACACACACACACACACGTTTGGGTTCGTTAAAAGTGGATCATGCCTCCTAAACTTACTGAACTTCCTTGCACAAGTTTCTGACACACTGGATATAGGCAAATCAGTGCACACTGCCTACCTCAACCTTGCAAACATGTCAGATACAAACTCACATTCTGTCATTCTAAACAAGCTCATTAAACTAGAAGCAAGTCTGTATTTAACCCAGTGGATAGCAAACTGACTCACTGAAAGAACCCACTCTATTAGTATAGGGGGCATGCTCTCATAAAAAAGTATCGTTACTAGCCATTTCCCACAGGGATCAATCCTTGTGCCACTTCTCTTTGGTGTTTTCTTCTCTAATGTTAAGGCAGATGTTATGGACCTTTAGTGACCAAATTTATAGACGACTACAAACTTACAGCTCCAAGACTCTTCTGGATCGTCTAACACATATAAATAAATGGTGCAAAGGACCATAGCCTTAAGCTAAATACCAAGAATTGCAATACATTGTCCTCTGGCAAACACAGACACCCATGCACATACCACATAGATGCAACCCTTTGAAAACTGACACAGTTTATACGGACCCACACACTTTCATTGACAATGAACTATCCTCTGACCACCTAGTACCAAATGTTGTCAGGAAATACTTTTGCCTAACTAGACTATTTACTGGGTGTAAACCTTTTAGGTCAAGGAAAGATATTACCTCTCTCTCTCATTACTCCTTCCTTATCATACCCATACCTTATCATACATACATTCTAAACATATGACTCACTTCAAAAGGCTATAGGTTCATAGATTAGTACTAAGCTAACTGTCCTTTTGAGCCATTTTAAGCCTAGGCAATCATCCCTTGTGAGACTCAAACCATGCACCTTGTGTTTGTAAGACAAACACCCTAACCATTAAGCCACAAAAAATCAAATGCAGGTCTTCCACAGGCTACATAAACCACCCTACAGAGGAACTTCTGTCTTCTAAGTTTCTAACAGACTTTTCAAGGGCAGAGCCAAAGTCTAGCTATAACCTGAAACAAGCAGCGTATCAAAATGCCTCATGTGCATCATCCTTTGAGACAGCTATCCGACAAGGTCTCTTTTGAATTCTATATATTTAACTTATGTTTTGATTACTTGGATGCCCACTAGGTTGACACCCATTTTCAGTAGATGAAACCTTTGTGGGACTTTTGCCCCTTCCTTTTAACCACATTTGGTACCTACATATTTCATTTAACTACTTATGTTTTTAAATAGGTTGTGTGTCAAACAACATTGCTAGAAACTGTACTTAAGCTGCAATTAACAATCCATACTATAGTGAAACGTCTGCAGGTAATGGAACCTGGGTTGTTACCCTTACTAGTCTATTATAAAATGTCTTCATGTCGTTGTCCATTCAACAGCCAGTTCTGGGAAAATCGCAGGTCTTCTGTGATATGATGCCTTGATAAAGGAAAACTAGAATACAAGGAATCAGATGTTTTTGTACAATTATTGAACTGTAATCTTTTGAACAATTCAGCTGCTCGCGATCCTGTCACTCAAGTTGAGCAACCCGTACATACAAACCCACTAAGGCACATCGAGGGCTTACTCAAAGTAAACAACTGCCTTATTTCTTAATTACCTGTAACAAGGCATCACCAAGTTCTTCTCACAAAATAGGCATGAAGTGAAACCTCACACCACTTCCTCCGTTTTAAAAAATATACTTAGTCTAAGCAGTGTTGTGCACTATTTACAAAAGCTACCTACTCTACCATTATCTTTTCATAACTGCAGGCACTGCTGTAGACTTACCACAATTTCTCAAACACTTAACAGATACGTGTTAAAACTTTCAAATACTGTTACCCCAATGAAATGGTAACGTTATTTTTATACAAACATATTACAGTCAAACCAGCATTAAACAGGCAACCTCCTTATGCTATCATATTTCACTATAGTTAGTAAACCCTTTTATTTGTCCCAAGTAATTTTCAGGGATATCTTCTTTAGCTTAAAGTGCAGTACTCAACTGTTTGGCGCATTGAATCAGTAAGTAAAAAAAAAAAAAAAAAAAAAATTATGATAATTACCTTAGGGCGGAATCATTCAGCGAGGTGGTCGCACATTTTTTTTTTCCAGAGTTAATCTGCACACTATGCAAAACATTGGAGGAGAATCTTTATAAAAAAAAATCACCTGATTGCAGCCTCCAATCGCATCTCCGGGGTATTGGGCGCTTGTGGCAACAGTGTAGGGATTCTCTGTGAATAAAATAATGCACCTGAAGTTGATACTAAAAAATGTACTGTTTTGGTGATCATACAGTTTCCGTTTTCAACAGAACAGAGTTTTTTTTACAGCACAATAAAGAAATCGTAAGTTGAAGACTGGAAAATATATACAAGTTTTAAAAGGGGGCAGCGCGCGCCCCTGCGCCCATGCCTAAATCCGCCACTGCTCATCCTTTCCAATTCAACTACTACTCCTCTTAAACCTTACCTACATCTACTATCTTACCCAACCTTATCCCATCACCTACTCACCATTCTCACAGACAAGCTACCCTCTGCATACATCACAATCCAACTTCTTCATCTCAATCTCCCCTGAACTATATCCCTTCAACAACAACCTTTGTTTTCATTTCAAACTATTCCCCACTCTTAAATACTCACCAACTACTCTGCCCTTATCTCCCACTAATCTTCCAACGTATATCTCTCAATCAAAACAACCCAAATACCTCTTCTACATAACTCAACTTCTAACTTCCATACTTTTATCTGGTGATATTCACCCTAACCCAGGACCAACCCCCTCCTCCTCAATAATGAAATCCATCCTGCTTACATCTCTTAATGCACAAAGCTTAGCTAACAAAATTCCAAATCTTCATGCCTGGCTACTCCATAACAAACCTGACATCCTTGCTATTTCTAAAACCTGGCTAAAACCCCACATGAAAAAATGAAGAGATAGTACCACCTAATTACTCTATCATCAGAACAGACAGAACCCATAGAAAAGGTGGTTGAGTGGCTCTAATCTACTCTTCCTCCCTATGCATAACACCCTATAATAAAGCCATTCCAAAATTCGCTAACTCAGAATTAATACTAGCTCATCTTCAGCTAAACAAACAAAAATTTATATACATTGTCTCTCTTTACATTCCCCCAGGAGACAATGTCCCAATACTTGAAGAAATCCTCTCATGTCTATCAACTAATATCTGTAATGAAACTAAAATCATGGGAGATACCAATATTAATTGGTCCTCCATTCAGTCCCCTACTCACCCCCTCAACATCAACCTATACAACTACTCTCAACTCATTAACTCCATAACCAGGCCATCTAAAGACTTCACAAGTGGCAACATTTTAGACTGGATTCTAGTTTCCCACCCCTACAACTATCCTGACAGTGGAACCCTCCCTGATTCCCTCAGTGACCACCTTCCCATCTTCACTAGACGTCTTCCTTCTCCATTGCTAGCTACTCATACTTACTTAACTACTCGATCCCTTAGAATCTTTAACCCAGAAGCTTTCTCTGATACCCTCAAATCACTTAATTGGTACCCCCTAAAATCTCTACCACTTGAAGATGCTATAACTCACTTTAATACTACCTTCTTACATCTCCTAAACAATCAGCTCCCTTAATAACTAAAAGAATAAAAAGGAAAACCACCCCCTGGTTAACCAAAAGTACACTAGCCACCATGCGACTTAGAGATAAAGCCTGGGCACAGTTCCAAAGAAACAAATCTATATCTAACCTCAGTGAATACAAAACGCTTCGTAACTCAGTTAAAAAGCTTATCACATCAGACCATCGAAACTACTTAATCCAACTTCAAAGCAACCATAAAACCAAACCACAGAAGTTCTGGAGAGGTATAACTACCCTCCTAAAACCCGGTAATACAGAAAACCCTAACCCCTCCCCAAACATACAAGACTTTGATCTAGCTACCCAATTCAATTCTTTCTTCATTGACTCCATCTCCAAACTTACCTCTTCTTTTTCAAATAATAATCCACCTCCTACCTCCACTTCTTCAAATAACAATCCACCTCTTACCATCACTTCTCCTCTCCCACCTCCTTCAAATAATAATCCACCTCCTACCTCCACTTCTTCTTCAAATAACAATCCACCTGTTTCCGCCACTTCTCCTCTCCCACCTCCCCCTCCTACTTCCTTCTCCCAGTCCTCACCCTCTCAACCCCCACCATTTTTCATTAAACCTATTCCTACTTCTACTATAAGAAAACTCCTACAGAAACTGAAACCTTGCACCAATGCCCCTGATAATATTCCCTCATACTTCCTCAGCATAGCTGCTGATGCTGTTGCCCTCCCTATCAGTATCCTAATCAACCGCTCTATCCAAGAAGGTCTTGTTCCTCAAATCTGGAAAAAAGCTTATATCATTCCCCTGCACAAAGGACATAACAATACTAATATTTCCAATTTCCGTCCCATCGCCATCCTCTCTCCCATTTCTGAGGTCCTAGAGAAATGCATTCACCTTCAAGTCCTCCCCCATCTCTTGGACAACAACCTATTAACCCCTACCCAACATGGATTCAGACTCCATCATAGCACTATGACTGCTCTCCTTTCCTTCCTTGAAACTATGAATAAAGCTAGAGATCTTGGCCTCACTGTATCTACCATCCTTCTCGATCTCTCTAAGGCCTTTGACACGATCTCTCATAACCTTCTTCTTACTAAACTAGCTAACCTAAACCTCTCACCCTCTTCCCTCAAATGGTTTAAATGGGTGGCGAAAGCCAAACATACTCTGGCTAGGCTTATAAATGCCCTAGGGCAGATAGCCTAGTATGAACCTAGGGACCAGCTATCTCTCCAATAGGCAACAAGCAGTCAGATGGAAAAAGGCCACCTCCTCCTTCCTCAACACCCCCACAGGTGTCCCTCAAGGTTCCATACTGGGACCCCTTCTCTTCAATATTTTCATTAATGACTTTTACCACTCCATCCCTCTTACTAGTGTTATCTAATATGCAGATGATTCCACAATCATCTGTGCTGCCCCATCCATCCCAACTCTTTTAAAACTAACTCAAGATGCCTTCTCTACCACAGAGCAATGGATGAAAGACAACCATCTTGCACTCAAAGCTGGTAAAACTAAAGTTATGATTTTTACCTCCTCTAACACCAAGAACTTCGATCAAAATTTATTCTCCATCACCAGCCAAAATTCAACACCTCTTGAACTGGTATCCGAAGCCAAACTACTAGGAGTTCAAATCGACAACAGGCTTAAATTCAACTCCCATGTACTACTAAACATAAAAAAAACCCACAAAAAAATTGGTATGCTCTACCGACAAAATCGGTTTCTCACCTCAACTACCAAATTTACTCTCTCTACTACATTTCTCTTAGCCTCCCGTCTCTATGGAGCCCCCCTTCTAACAAATCTACAATCATCTCTCAAAACCAAACTGTGTTCTTGCTACAATAAAATTGCCAGAGTTGCCACTAGCAACAAATCATCAACACATCACTGTGAATCTCTCCACAAACTAAACTGGCTAGAACTACCAAACTACCTATCCTACATTCAGCTCACCTATGCCGATAAACTCATCTTCCAGCCTTCCCTCTGTCCCTCCCTCGCCACTACCTTTAAAATGCACCACACACAAAGACTTCTCAGATCTAATAATCAAAACCTTATAGAAGTTTACCGACCCCTCCACCCCCCAGGACAATACCTCCTGTCACACTCTTTAGCTCGCGTATGAAACTCTCTTCCCCCCCTCCATTCGTACCACTACTAGCCTCCAATCCTTTAAAAAAATCACTCCACTCTCATCTAACTTCCACATGGGAATGCTCATACTCCCATCCCTCATAACCAACACTCTACTTCATTCAACATTTCCCTTCCTTCTCTCAAATTCCAGATAACAAATTTGTGCCTGCCTCTAGTACCTAGTAACTCCTGACCCTACTCCATCTAACTACATATCCTCAATCCAACTGGAAAAAAAAATTGATATAATTTCCTTTGATTGAAATACTTTTGATCAGTCTGTTTACCTCTGTAATGAACCTGCAATCTATGTGTGTATATTAAACTTAGCTTGTTTACCTCTGCAATCTTCATGCAATCTATGTGTGTATATTAATCTTTGTGTAACATGTATTTAGGAGCTTTTAGGAGTATATTAAGCATAGTTTGTTTACTTATGTAATCTACATGCAATCTATGTGTGTATATTAATCTTTGTGTCATATGTATTGTGGAGCTTTTCTCCCCAGAACTCCATTGAAAACGGGTTCATTAGGCCCAATGGACTATCCTGGTTAAACAACTGCAAATAAATAAATAAATAAATAAATAAACATAAATAATAAAATTTGTTAACCAGGTTAGTCGGACTGGGTAGAGAGACCCTTTTTCAGCAGAGACCCGAGGAGAAAAGCTCCAAAGAACAGTTACATACATTTCAATTGCATACAAGAGAAAACATTTTTTTAAAGGACTAAGATAAAAATCATAAAGTATACAAACATTTTTTCCAAAGCATGAATCAAAAACAGTATATTTTTTTTACAAAACATGTTACATGACTTTTTTTCTAGACTAGGAATGATTTCCTTATGTTAGGCATGATGAGGGTTAAGTTATCAGTGCCTGAAGGGCCATATAAAGGGAACATTTTGTTTAAAGCAGAATGACGGGAGATAGAAAAGCAAGGAGGGTGCTTCAGGGTGGAGAGGACAGAGGTTATATGGGATAGGAAGGGAGATAAAAAAGCAGGGAGGGTGCTTCAGGGTGGAGAGGACAGGTTGTATGGGATAGGAAGGGAGATAGAAAAGCAAGGAGGGTGCTTCAGGGTGGAGAGGACAGAGGTTGTATGGGATAGGAAGGGAGATAGAAAAGCAGGGAGGGTGCTTCAGGGTGGAGAGGACAGAGGTTGTATGGGATAGGAAGGGAGATAGAAAAGCAGGGAGGGTGCTTCTGGGTGGAGAGGACAGAGGTTGTATGGGATAGGAAGGACATTACTGAACTTTTGGAGAAAATCAGTGGCAGAAAGGGCAGTTCTAGAGCATTGAATGATATCCAGAGATGTGTTGTGGTTAGTGGTTTTCTGGCCAGTGAAAACAATGACCACATACCATTTTTTTTTTGGTTGAGCAGTGCAGTGATAGGTGTTTTGATGTGAGAGATTTTACTTCGTATCTTCTAATGGCTTATTTGATAAGGTTTCATAGTGTGGTGATTTGGTGATATATGTCTGTTGAAAGGTTTTGTTTCCACTTATGTCAATCATTTCCACATAATTTTGATAGGTATTGAGGACTTTGATAAGCCACATTTGTGTTTAAAGAGTCTGGAGATTAGTGGAAAGAATTTGTTTTGAAGGTTGAGTAGGGTGTATGATAGGTGTTCAGCAGCTGAGTATGGGCCTTGAAACAAAATAACTGAGGTCCAACCTATATTTGAGAAGTGTGATTTGTGTTTCACTATGTTATTGTGTGATCTACATCCGAAGGAGATTAATTTTGTTATGTATCTGATTACAAGAATATGAATGCTGCATAGTGGGGCAGAAATCACTGAAGGTATGTGGTTGAATCTTGATGTCTGAGATGTTGGTGGATTGGTTGGTTATTAATTGATGTTGCAGGAAATTATATTTTGATAAGGGATTAGAGTGTGCCAGCATCTTCATGTGTTCTGTATTTTCTGATCAGCTTCTGACATGTTTAATTCTGAGCACTTCTCAGCACACATTTTGCAAAAAGCTGTCATTTGAAATGAAGGGTAAAATGTAAATGGATTTTTTTTCATATGAAACACTATTTATATGTTGAAAATCCGGTCCCCTACCCTATCCTATCCCCATTCTCAGCCACCTCCATTACTATTTAACTTATCGTTAACCTCAAACTACACCTCTTTCAATCAATTAGATCAAGTTCCCATTGCCTTCCACACCTGCTATCTCATTTTGTTTGAATTTTCCCTAAGCCTCACCTCTTTTAATTAACCAATTAGATCTATTTCCCATTGCTTTCCTCACCTGCTATCTCATATTCTGTTTGCTTTTACCCCTTAATATACAGATATACACTTATCTTCTCTCTAAGAATTATAATATTTATTATCTTAGCTGTGTGTAAAATGATATCCACACATATAGCATGACTCACTTTACTACTGTTAACCACCACATACCACCACACCTCCTATCTTTATCAACAAATTATTTACTACCCCTTACCTACTTTTCCTTATTCTATTACTCATCCTCCAATAACCATTAATATTACTTTATCATCACACCTTCACAACATAAACCCTTTAGATCTCTTCACCTTTTAGATATACCCAAGCATATAAAACACAGCACCTACTATGCAAAATACATAAATTATCCTCTAAAGCCCTCCAACATTTATTTCTCTCAAACTAAGTGCCAACCCTGGCCTTGTAAACCAAATACCCCATTCAACACGTAATACTTCCACCTTCCACAACCTATCCAAAAACTCTTCTAACCTTCTCATTTTAAATATGAACATTAGAAATATCCTAAATAAAATCCATGGTTTACATGCAACCCTCACATTATACTCTTCTGATTTATTTATACTAACCGAGACTTGGCTCAAACCTCAGGTACAAGATATAGAAATCCTCCCACCAGGGTCCAACATTCTTAGATGTGACAGACAAGCATGGAGGTGGAGCTGCCATAATTTATAATTTTTTTTTAAAGTAAATCAGTTACATTATAAACCCCCCAGGAACCTCCAATCAAGAAATATTAGCCATGCGTCTGCAACTTAACTCCCAAAAACACATTACAGTGATTGCTGTCTATTTCCCACCAGGTGATAACCAGTCAAGGATTGAGAATTTCCTCTACTTTCACTCAGGAGACTGTCATTATGGGATATTTTAATTTTGACTGGAACATCTGCTGACCAGTAAACCCATCCAATTTCATTAATCTGTATGGATTTTCCCAAATGCTATCCTCACCAACTAGACTAGACAAAAAAAACTGGAAAACAAACCTGACTTGACTGGATACTAACAAATAAGCCTAATCTCTGCAAAAAATCTGGCTGTCTCCCAGATTAATGATCATTGTCCCACTTACTTATACGACAAAGAATAAATACCCCAAAAACACCAACTACAAACACATTAGACAAAAAATAAATTTCTGTCCAGACCTCTTTAACTCCCTTCTGGAAAAATATGACTGGTCTCCACTTAAACAACTACCCCTAGACTCTGCTGTAGAATTCTTTAATCAGACATTTCTCAGCATACTGAATTCACTGGCTCCTCTAAGAAAGATTTGTAGCAAATCTAAAGGGCTCCCATGGCTATCAAAGGAATCAAGACTACTCCTCAGACAAAGGGACAATGCTTGGTACCAATACCAAACTTCTAAAACAACAATATCCCAGATCACCTATAAAAAACTTAGAAATCAGGCCAAAAAGCAAATCAAAAATGACAAACTTAATTTTCAACACTCAAACAAAAGCATCAAAATAATCCACAGAAATGTTGGTGTACAATAAAACAGCTCCTTAACCCAGGACAAAGTTTCACTTCAGAACCTACCACCAATAATACCCTCACTAACAATTCCCCCAATATCCCCAATAAACTCTAACATTTTTCAACTCAAACCTGTCAACACAAAAACCATCAGACAACTTCTAACTAATCTAAAACCCACATCCCTTGCTGCTGACCAACTCTCCAACAAATACCTCATAATTGTAGCAAATAGTATAGCATATCCAATCACCATTCTAATTAATCATTCTATCCTTGAAAACTATGTCCCCAAACTATGGAAAACCTCTTATATAATCCTACTACACAAAGGGGGACCCTCAACTGACCTCTCCAATTATAGACCAATTGCTATACTTCCCCCTAGCCAAATTCCTTGAGAAATGCATAAACAAACAACTCCTAGAGTACTTACTAAACAGCAACATCATTTGTAAGACACAACATGGCTTTCAACCTAAACACAGTGCTACAACTGCATTAACTTATTTCACTGATACAATTAACCGACTTAGAAACAGTAGTCAATTTGTCTCAGCTATTTTCCTAGATATGTCAAAAGCAGTTGACACTGTTTCACATCAAAAGCTACTACTCAAACTAGCCTCTCTTAATATATCCCAACTTGCCCAAACTTGGTTCTGTAGCTATCTTACTGATCGCCAACAAGCAGTCAAGTGGTCTAATACCCCCCCACTTCCTGTCAATGTAGGTATCCTACAAGGGTCAATCCTTGGACCATTACTATTCTCTATATTCAATAACAACCTGTACTCTTCTACAAATAATGCCACAATTATCCAGTATGTAGATGATTCCACCCTCATATGCTCTGCCACTATCCTTCCCAAGCTACTTGAAGCAACACAAAGTGCATTTTTAGATGTTGAGAAACATCTCTCATACTGTCAACTAATTCTTAACTCAAGCAAAACAAAGCTTATAATTTTTACAAATAACTCAAACCGAAGAAGTCAACCACCATTTGCTATCTACTCCTCTAATAATACCAAAATACTACCCGTTGACCACACAAAACTACTAGGAGTCACTATTGATAACTCACTCACATTTGATATATACTTGGCTTTGATCATAAAAAATGTCCAGATTAAACTTAGTTCCCCTCTACAAAGCCAAACCATTTCTCACCAGTTCCACCAGGCAAGCCATAGCCAGAACATACCTTCTTTCCACTCTTTTGTATGCCTCACCCATACTTACAAATCTTAGTCAGAATTAACTAAACCGGAGGCCTATTATAACAAAATAACTAGGTTTGCTCTTAATCTCCCCAATAGAACACATCACTGTACTGCCATACGTGAGCTAAACTGGGTTGAACTTCCCCACTTACTGTGTATAAATCAACTAACTGTTGCCCACTCAGTTATATCTCAACCCAGTAAATGTCCAGCCCTCCAAAACCTAGTTCAACCATATAGCAGCAACGGAGTTCTAAGATCCTCTGATAAACTGCTACTGCAAGTCAGTAAAGCAAACAATTCTTCAGGCAAGTCACTATACTCACATAATATATCAAAATCTGGAACACAATCCCTCAACATATTCTTTGCTCAAACAACTCTTAAAATATTCAAATGTCTGGATCATGGATCATTTCAGAAACAAATGGATCTGCTCTTGTACTTCTCCTGGGTGAAAAACCTTCCTCTACCTCTTGTCTCTTATTATTGTCCAACTATAATTCTATTTCAACTCACTCAATCTACAAAGTCTAACTGGGTTCCTCTTTACCTAGTACACTTAGTCTGTTATTTCCTTCTTAAACACCCCTTACCCATACCTCCCAGACTATTCATGTGTTACTCTGTAATAATGGTTAAATAACTCTTTGTATCTTTCTCACTTTTCACATTTGCACTGTTTAACATTCTTCTTCTTTTGGCTGCTCCCATTAGGGGTCGCCACAGCAGATCAACTGTTTCCATTTTTTCCTGTCCTCTGCATCTTGCTCTGTCACACCAACCACCTGCATGTCCTCTCTCACCACATCCATAAACCTTATCTTAGGCCTCCCTCTTTTCCTGTTACCTGGCAGCTTCATCCTTAGCATCTTTTTCCCAATATACTCTGAATCCCTCCTCAGCACATGTCCAAACCAACGTAATTTTGCCTCTCTGGCTTTGTCTCCAAACCTTCCAACCTGAGCTGACCCTCTAATATACTTATTCCTAATCCTGTCCATACTCGTCACACACAATGCAAATGTTAACATCTTCCGCTCTGCCACTTCAAGCTCTGACACCTGCCTTTTTGTCAATGCCACTGTCTCCAACCCATATAACATAGCTGGTCTCACTACCCTCTTGTAGACATTAACTTTCACTCTTACTGTTACTCGTCTGTCACAAATCACTCCTGACACTCTTCACTCCATCCTGCCTGTACTCTCTTCTTCACCTCTCTTCCACACTCACCATTACTCTGAACTGTTGATCCCAAGTACTTAAACTCATCCACCTTTCCCACCTCTACTCCCTGCATCCTCACCATTCCTCTATCCTCCCTCTCATTCACACACATATATTCTGTCTTAGTCCTGCTGACCTTCATTCCTCTTCTCTCTAGAGCATATCTCCACATCTCCAGGGTCTCCTCCACCTGTTCCCTACTCTCACTACAGATCACAATGTCATCTGCAAACATCATAGTCCACGGGGACTCTTGTCTGATCTCGTCTGTCAACCTGTCCATCACCATTGCAAATAAGAAAGGGCTCAGAGCTGATCCTTGATGTAATCCCACCTCTACCTTAAACGCATCCGTCACTCCCACCGCAGACCTCACCTCTGTCACACTACCCTCGTACATATCCTGTACCACTCTTACATACTTCTCTGACACTCCCGACTTCCTCATACAATACCACAACTCCTCTGTAGACGCCCTGTCATATGCTTTCTCTGAATCCACAAAGACACAATGCAACTCCTTCTGACCTTCTCTGTACTTCTCCATCAACACTCTCAGAGCAAACATCACATCTGTAGTGCTCTTTCCTGGCATGAAACCATACTGCTGATCACTAATCATCACCTCCCTTCTTAACCTAGCTTCCACTACTCTTTCCCATAACGTCATGCTGTGACTGATCAGTTTAATCCCTATCTAGTTACTACAGCTCTGCACATCACCCTTATTCTTAAAAATTGGTACCAAAACACTTTTTCTCCATTCCTCAGGCATCCTCTCACTTTCCAAGATTTCATTAAACAATCTAGTTAAAAACTCCACTGCCATTTCACCTAAACACTTCCATGCTTCCACAGGTATGTCATCTGGACCAGCAGCCTTTCCTTTCTTCATCCTCTTCATAGCTATCCTTACTTCCTCCTTGCTAATCCACTGCACATCATGATTCACTATCCGCACATCATCCAACCTTCTCTCCCTCTCATTCTCTTCATTCATCAACCCCTCAAAGTACTCTTTCCATCTGCTCAACACACTCTCCTCGCTTGTGAGTACGTTTCCCTCATTATCCTTTATCACCCTTAGCTGCTGCGCATCTTTACTAGCTCGGGTCCCTCTGTCTAGCCAATCAGTACAGGTCCTTTTCTCCCTCCTTAGTGTCCAACCTTTTATACAACTTTTCATACGCCTTATCCTTAGCCTTCGCCACCTCTCTCTTTGCCATGCACCTCATCTCCTTATATTCTTGTCTACTTTCTTCATCTCTTTGACAGTCCCACTTCTTCTTCGCCAACCACTTTCTCTGTATACTCTCCTGTACTTCTTCATTCCACCACCAGGTCTCCTTGTCCTCCTTCCTCTTTCCAGAAGTCACACCAAGCACCTTTCTAGCCATCTCTTTTACTAGCTCTGCTGTAGTTACCCAGCTATTCGGTAACTCTTCACTGCCACTCAATGCCTGTCTTAACTCTTCCCTGAACATCGCCTCACAATTACCCTTTTTCAGTTTCCATCATTTTATCCTTGGTGCTGCCCTCACACTCATCCTCCTCTTCTTGACCGCCAGTGTCATCCTACATGCCAGCATCCTATGCTGCCTAACCACACTTTCCCCTGCCACCACTTTACAGTTTCCAATCTCCTTCATACTGGCCCTTCTACATAAGATATAATCCACCTGTGTGCATCTTCCTCCACTCTTGTATGTCACCCTATTTGCCTCCCTCTTGTTAAAATACGTATTCACCACAGCCATGTCCATCCTTTTTGCAAAATCCACTACTATCTGACCTTCTGCATTCCTTTGCTTAACACCATACCTACCATCACTTCCTCATCCCCTCTATTCCCTTCACCAACATGCCCATTGAAATCTGCTCCAATCACCAGTCTCTCACCCTTGGGTACAGTCATCACCACTTCATCCAACTCACTCCAAAATTTTTCTTTCTCATTCATCGCACACCCAACTTGTGGAGCATATGCACTAACAACATTCATCATTACACCATCAATTTCCAGCTTCATAAACATCACTCTATCCGACACTCTTTTCACCTCCAAAACACTCTTAGCATACTGTTCCTTCAGGATAATGCCTACGCCATTTCTCCTTCCATCCACACCATGATAAAACAATTTGAAACCACCTCCTATAACCTAGCCTTGCTCCCCTTCCATCTGGTCTCTTGCTGACACAATATAGAAACCTTCCTTCGGTCCATCATATCAGCTAGCTCTCTCCCTATACCAGTCATACTGCTAACATTCAAAGTTCTGACCCTCACTATCATAGTCCTAGCCTTTACCTGCCTTTGGGCATGTCTTCCCCCTCTTCTCCTCTTTCGGCCAACAGTAGCCCAATTTCCGCCAGCACCCTGTTGACCAACAGTACTGGTGGCGGTCTTTGTTAACCCGGGCCTCGACCGATCTGGTATGTATTTCTGTACTGTTGTCTGCATGTATGATTTGGCAAAATTTTACGCCGGATGCCCTTCCTGACGCAACCCCCCCCCCCATTTGTCCGGGCTTGGGACCGGCACAAAGAAATACACTGGCTTGTACATCCCCAGTGGCTGGGTTGCACTGTTTAGCATTAATGTATCTTAAATAAACTTGTGTTTTTATTATCATATTTTTATAACTATGTATCATTTTTGTACTTTTTATCTTGTAATTTTTTTGTGTCTGTATTGTATTTATATTTATATTTATTTTTGTAATTTCTTCTTCTTGTTTTTGTCTGTATATTGTATGTGGAGCTTTTCTCCCTGGGCCTCCGCTGAAAACGGGCCTTTGGCCCAGCCAGACATTCCTGGTAAACAAATGTTAAATAAATAAATAAATAAATAAACACTTCAGCATACATATTCTTTCACATACAGTTGTTTTCACATATTGCCAGGTTTTGCATAAAGCACTCCACATCAAAGAATATAATTCTAAACTCCCAGCATATATAGTATCCATTTATGCATGTTCTTAATATTAAAGGCTGCTCAATGAAACCCTACTTTAAAATAATTTTCATTATTAATATTATAGAAACAGCATCACTTGATACTCTGCTACCTGAAAAAAAAAACACAAGAAAGGTGTTGATTAAGAGCACCTAAAGCCTGTACTTTACATTTGTACTTCACTATAGTTTACACTGCAAAATCAACGGATGAAGCCGTGTATTCTGCTTATTCAAATAGCACCAGACACCAGCAGTTTCATGTGGTTTGCATTATCTGATCAGGTTTTAATGTGAATATTTATTTTAATACCCATAACACACTGCTTGAAATGTTGAAGAATACATTCTAGTTTAACTTTTATTCTGAAGTTCAGATGGAAAGCAAATACATTAAATACTGCTAAAACAGTACCTTACTGATGTTTCTGTTTTTAAATGGCAAAGTGATAATGACAGTATCATCACAATATTATTAAAACAAAAAAAATTAAAGAGGGTTAGCTGTCTTATTCCTTTTATGTGTAGTGCTTGGAGGGTAAAAAGTTATGTGCACAAGATGGACGCTGTCCTGAAATGTATGGAGAGCATTTTATTTTATAATTTACAAATCTATTGCATGTTACTCAGAATTAATCCATTCTTCTAAGGGACTCGCCCGTGCATCTTCTTTATCTGGTTTGTTATGAAATTTCAAGATAAATGACATAATTGGTGATAGAACTGTTTAACAAGAAAACAGAAAAAAGAAAATTACACTGAATACACTGAAGAAAATGGAAAGGCTAGGCACTTTGCAAATTTACAGCTTTAATCTCTCTAGTGACATAAGGCCTCATCCGTTCATGCCATTGAAGAGAAGAAAGCACTGAATGTAATGATATTTATGAAGGAGAAAATACATTTATACATCCAGTAACAAAAAAAGAGTTTCTGTTTCACTGTTATGCAAGCTGTAATACAGTTCAAGTAGTACATTTAGCCACGTGTGTGGCTTGCCCATCATTCTATGTGGGAAAGACCACTAGGAAACTTAGGGAACGGATAGTGGAGCATAAATCTGATATCAGAAGGAACATAGGTACAAATGCATTGAGTAAACATATAATGGCTCTGGGCATTATTTTAAATTTAGAATGCTAGATACTGTAACTATATGTATTAGAGGTGGGGATTTGAATAATATCCTGTAAATAAGAGAATATGAGTGGATTGTTAGGTTAAGGGCAGACTACAAACCAGGCATAAACAGTGCGGTTAGTATAAAGCCTATTTTAATAAAAAAAAAACAGAGGGAAGTTTTGTAGATTTATAATGTTTGAAACTAAACATAGGATTTTAAGATTTTAAGTAGTATTTTATTACTGTTAGAATTTAATTGGGGGGCGGTGTCTTATAGGTTAGCTGGCTGACATGTGATTTAATGATGCTCCTATTTAAAATGTATGTATTACTTGTTTTTTATATGCGCTGAGGAAGGGTGTTGGACCCAAAAGCTTTGCAGAAATAAATTTGGCTTTTGTTTTTATGTGGTTTGTCGTTTTATTGAATATACTGAACTCCGCCTAAATTATAGTATTGACCGTTTGTATTTTTTTCCTCTGAAAACATACCTGTTTTCTTGAATTCCCTCTGGTGTGGCCTTGCTTGCCATTATAGATCAGGAGTCAGATATATTCTTGTCGGCTGATGTTCTTCGTGTTTCACTGTTGCAGTCATCACCTGTGGGTTATAGGTTCATAGGTTTATAGGTTGGTACTAGGCTATCGGCCCTAGTGCCTATACAAGCCTAGCCATAACAATTCCCTGGCTATTTCTTCCCACACTATTTACTTCCCTGGACCCCTGCCTAGCAGGGTTATCCATACTGTGGTAGCCCTCGGCTAGCCCGAATACCACAGTCAATGTTTTTCCTACGTTGGCTGCTGTTGCTTGTTGTGCTATAAAGCAAGGCAGGTGATCCCGTTACATCAGTCTTTCTTGCTGTGGAGCCTATAGAAGAAGCAGTTTGCAAGTGTGCCGGTCGGTCGCTACCAGAGCTCGAATTTTCAGTTGAAAATGTATAAAGCTAAGTACCCCACTGGGGATCCTTTTTTCTTGCACTAACCGATGTCCGAAAAAGTTAACAATTGTCTCGCCTGTGGAAAGCAGATCCCACACCGAGACTTCCATTCATACTGCGTCACTTGTTTAGGCCCAGACCACAATGTCCTCCGTTACTGGTTCTGCGCCCTCTTCAACGTGAGAACCATTCGTTGTAGAGCTCTTATTGTAGATAGGTATTATTGTCTTCCATCTTCGCATTCCAAAATGGCATCTGTCAGCTAGCAATCTGTATACATTCAGAAAAAAACATAGAGATAAAGATAGAGACAGACCACTCAAGGCTAAGCCTTCCGAAGCAGGTCATCAGTTCTCAGGAATTCAGTGAGGCGCTTTTCAGCCCCTGATGCCTGATATGATATCTATGCAGGCCTCTACCGAGAGCCTTTTGGAGTCCGGTATGCCACAGAAATATTATTCATGTTCCGAGCCTTTGGTCATCTCTGCCTCGGTTGGTTCCGGAGCCGTGACGCAGGCACTGACTTCTGAGGAGGCCTCTCGCATTACTGATTTTAGACAAAAAAACAACGTCCTCTAATCCGACTACCACTTCTCTCAGACAGAAGGATACTCTTAGGCCTAGAAGTTAGGCCTAGAAGCCAGGCCACTCCTAGAATATCTAGCGCTAGTCTCCATCTTACTCCTGCTCCACCACCCCAAGCACAAATGCTTAAGATGGCGGAGGATCTTATCTCCCTTATCAGGGGAAGTCAGGCCACATCTTCTAAAAGGAAAAGACACCCTTCTCGTGAAATACTGTCAGAGTAGGATTCAGAGGAATCTGATTATTCAGTTTTTTGAAGAGGAACAACAGCCTCTTACTGCTTATGAAGATTCAGATGCAGAGGAATCCATTCCTTCTGCCTCCCCACCAGAAGACCTTTCCTTTGGGGAAACCATTCAAACACTCGGGGAACATTTCCAATGAGAATCTCAGGAATTCCCTCAGTCTAATAAAAGACTAAGAGAGTTCTAGACCTGCCCTAACACAGAACCCTGGCCATCCCCTCTATTTTTGAAGTGGTGGATGATGTTTTCCATAAATCCAGCTTAGCCCCTGACGCCCTCCCACCTGCTCCCACTAAACCTGACAGGTATTATACAGTACCAGATTCTCACAAATACCCGTATAGAAATCCTGCTGCAGACCCGGAGGTCATTACACAGGGACCAAAAGGAGCTAAAGTTAGCTCTGCAAAGAACCCTATCCCTTCTGACAAGGAATCCAGAGCTCTGGACAGATGGAGTAAAAAAGTATACACCTCTGCAACCTTAGCTATCAGAGCACTCAACTGTCACTTCCATATGTTAAAATATCAACAACACACTTTGGAACTATTAAAACAAAAGATTTCTTCCTTTCCTGACTGTGCCAATTCAAAAGAGTTAGCAAATTTACTGCACTCTACTTGTCAAGTGGCAAAACACTCTTTGCACTGTGGATATGATGCACTAGAAGCCTCAAGCAGGGCAGCAGTGTCAGGATCTGTTATTAGGAGACATGCATGGTTGAAGGAACAACCTCTCCCTGATCATGTCAAGTCTAAATTAATTGAATCACCCTTGGATAAGGACCGCTTGTTTGGAATTAAAGCAGAAGAGGTACTTAAAAAGATGGAAGACAAAGCAAAATCTATGCAAACAGTAAAAGATTTCTTTCAGGTTCAACCTCCCGGGTTCAGCAGGAATTTCCTCTCTAAGCACTGGCCCGTTCCTGCACCTAGCAGACAGAGGCAAGGTAAGCCCTGCCGGGACAGACCACACAGGCCTTTTTCCCAGGGACAGCAGAGAACCAAACTGTGGACCTCCTCTGCCACTAAGGCAGGGGGTTCTAAGCCATCATTCTATGGCAAAACCTCTCAATGACTTCCTCTCCCCCTCTGCCCTTCTTTCACTGACCAAAAGCTAGGAGGAAGGCTGTGCCTCTGCAAGGACAATTGGCTTTTTGTAACCAAAGACCAATGGGTCTTAAAGATAATTTTTCAGGGATACAAATTCTCTTTCAACGAACTCCCAATTCCAAGAGGGTACCCAGACTTACCTCCAAATCAGTGGGCAGAGGCATTGAAATAAGTCCAAACTTCCATATACCAGGGGGCAGTAGAACCTGTTCCCACAGACCAAACAGGCAAGGGCTATAGTATTTTTCAGACAGAGAAATATTCAGATTTACCCTTATCTGGTGACTGCCTCATTCAGGCAGAGTGCAAAGGAAAGCTGCTCCAGGACCTCCTCTTTGTCAAAACCATCCTAACCTCCTTAGGGCTCACCATCAACAAAAAGAAATCCAAGCAGACTGTCTCCAGGAGGATCATTTTCCTGGGAGAACTGCTGGACACAGCATCCCAAATGGCTTTCCTATCACCAGAAAAGCAGAGCTTCCTGCCACTCTACTTTACCCAGCTGGCTTCCAGAAGTTACCTCACAGCGAGGAAGTTCCTGCAAGCCTTGGGGTACATGGCATCTTGCATCCTTCTAATTCCTCTGGACAGGCTCCACATGAGGAAACTTCAGTGGTATCTAAAGAACCTTTGGTGTCAGCACTCTCAGCCTCTAGAGATCTCTCTCCCTCTGATCCCCTGTATAAGGACTGAGTTTCTCTGGTGGGCAAGGGCCTGTGCCAAGAACTAGGGTCTCCCCTTCATCCTCCACCCTACTGGCCAGACCATCACCGCCAACACCTCAGACATTGCTTGGGGCACTCACCTAGCAGGAAGGTGCACCCAAGGCCTTTGGGATGCCCAGCACATTCCCTTACACATCAACCAGAAGGAAATGATGGCATTACAAAAGGCTCTGATATCCTTCATATCCCATCTCAGGCCAGGGGTCCTCCTTATCAAAACAAACAACACCACTGTAATGTCATACATCAACAAATAGGGAGGGACCCAATCTTACCCTTTGTGCAGGCTAGCCACAAACCTCTGGCTGACAGCCTCCTCCATGGGATTGCATCTAATAGCCCAATACCTACTAGGGATCAACAACTCCCTGGCAGACCACTTAAGCAGAAACTTGCTGGACCCCCACGAATGGCAGCTCCACAGAAAAATCTTTTTGCAAGTCACTCAGGAGTGGGGAACTCCGGAGGTGGATCTCTTTGCTTCGCACCTCAACCACCAGTTGAAAAAATTCTGTATCAGGGAGTATCACTGCCTAGCGTGGAAGGTGGATGCCTTGACCTTCCCCTGGAACTCCCTCTTTGTGTACGCATTCCCTCCTCTGCCTCTTATTCCGAAGGTACTGATCAAGATAAGGGAGAAGAGGCCAAAGGCCATCCTCATTGCCCCAGATTGATGTAGGCAGCATTGGTACCCGTTACTGCGCAGCCTGACATCACAGCCTCCCAGGCAGCTTCCCCTCATCTCAGACCTCTTGACTCAGGCGGGGGTGCTGCACCCAGACTTGCAGGCTCTCAAAATGTCAAGCATGGCTTATACCCTAAAAGCAAACAAGGGACCCCTGTTAAGCAAACAGGTCCTAGACATTATCACAAAGGTCAGAAGGCCCAGCACCAGAAAATCTTACACAGGAAAATGGAAAAGATTCTGCTCCTGGAACCAGTCCAAAGGGGGCAGTTCCTCATATCCTTCCACCCCTCTTATCCTGGACTATCTAGCAGAGTTACTAAATAGTGGCCCCTCCTTCTCATCTATTAAAATCCATGCCTCAGCCATTTTAGCTCATTTCAATACAGAACCACCCCTGTTCTTGCATCCCTTGATTAAACAGTTCCTCAGAGGGGCTTTGAATTTCAGACCTCCCAGAAGGCCACCCACACCAGCCTGGGACCTGAATTATGTTTTGGAAAAACTAACCTTACCACCCTTTGAACCTGCTACTTCAGCAGAACTAAAATACCTCTCCTGGAAGATTTCTTTCCTGCTAGCTATCATCTCGGCCAGAAGTGTTTCAGAACTTCAGGCATTGATGGCCATTGAGCTCTTCATCATTTTCCATGCAGACAGGGTCACCTTGAGGACTAACCCCTCCTTTATGCCCAAGGTGGTATCTAATGTGATTCTCATCCAGGCCGTACATCTACCCACCTTCTTCCCTAACCTTCAAAACAAGGGGGAAAGAATTCTGCACTCACTAGACGTGCACGCAGCTCAGATACTACCTAGACTGTACTAAAGCCTTCAGGAAAACAGACCAACTGCTGGTCAGCTTTGCCCCAGGGGCAGAGGAGAAGCCCATTTCCAAGCAAACCGTCTCCAAATGGATATCACACTGCATCCATTTCTGCTACAGATTTCAAGGAACACCACCCCCATGTCTATTCGTACCCATTCCACTAGGGCAGCCTCCACTTTCACAACATTCCTGAGAGGAGTCCCCACCAGGGACATCTTGGAAGCTGCCACCTGGACTTCTGTCCATATCTTTACTAAGCATTGCCATCTACCTATTTTCTCTAAGGCTAGGGCAGGGTTTGCCAATGCAGTTCTGCAGGGCATGCTGACCCAGGTCTAGGTGTATTACTAGTTCTACCACCCCTATCCCCAGCTTTGGGAATCCTTCCACAGGTGATGACTGCAACAGTGAAACATGAAGAACATAGTACAGTTGTGTACACTTACCATAAATGTTGATGTTTGAGTGTATTCAGTTTTGCAGTCCTGGTTTCCTGCCCTCCTCCCCCCTTATATCCTGTTTTCTTAGGGAGACATAAGCTTCTTATGGTGGCTTTTTGCCACCTGGTCACCCTTACTATATTTCCTGGGGCTCCTGACTGGTTAGGGCAAGAAAAACTGATGTAATGGCATTGGCTGCCTTGCCTTATAGCACTGACGACCTGACATCAGTCAACAAGCGACAGCAGTTGATGCAGAAAAACATTACTCTAGTATTCGAGTCGGCCAACGGCTACCACAGCAGGGATAACCCACAGGTGATGACTGTAACAGTGAATACACTCGAACATCTACATTTATGGTCAGTGTACACAACTGTACTTTCTAATGTCTAATGTGGGCAAAGGAAAAACACCCATTTTAGGTGCTGGAGATACCCTGGGAAGGTCTTTTTGGAGTAGTCGAGGAAAGAGACCTCTTGCTCGGGATGACATAGTTTCTCTTTTTCTGTCTTCACATCCCTAGAAAATGAAATAGAAAATTAATCATTGCGACAACAAATTATTTCTGTGGCTCAAAGTTGTGTAATTACCTTAGCTTGGAGTTTGTTGCAGGCCTTTAATCCATGTTGCCAAGTGCCTCAGGCTGCTCCTTATTCCTCTATTTCAGAGGATGAGGATGCTTGTTCAGAGGATTCTTATTTAAGCAGTGACAGTGTAATGTCAGTGAGGAGTCCATAGCCCAAGACTCTGATTCGTTAGACAGAGATTCTGAATGTGAGCATTTGGAGACTTCTCCAGACTGGAGAATGTATTTGCTTGTGAACAGGTGAATGTTCCCCCTGAGTTGGGCAGACATTATTGTTTAGTAGAACAAGAAGCCCCAGCTGCTGCACCCATTTCCCTATTCTGCTAACTTTGGAGGATGCTTTTAATGCTGACCCTCAACTTTCTGTAAATAGAAAGGCAGGGAAATTGCCTAAATTCTCTAAAGCTAACACATTTATTTTTTCTTATCTTATAGCAGATCAAGCCGCTATTTCTACCACTTCTCCTAATGTAAGCAAGTTCCTTTCCACCTCATCCCAGTTCCTGGTGAGGAAGTAAACTTCTGGGCAGACTGAGTATGAGAATTTTTTCTGCCTCTGCTCTACCTTTTGGAATTCTCAATTACCAGAGCTACATGTGAAAGTTAATGCTTAAATGTGCCAATAGTTTGAGAAGATTTTCTGCTTCTCAGCATTCTGAAGGGAGATCTTACTTGAATCAGATTGTGGCTAACTTGTCTAAGATTTTTAAACATGTCTTATAAATTATGTGTCGTGCTGACACTGTCTTTAGGATTTCTGCTTCTGCCACATGTTGAGGAGATTGGTCTGACTATGAAACCAAAAGTTTTCACATGACTTAAAGTCATAAATTCTGAACTCCCCTCTAGAATAGGAGGCTTTATTTGGGCCATCTGCTAGGCAAGTGCTCAAACTATGAGACGAGGGAGGTAAACTAATGCAAGGGTTTCTAGTATTTTTCATGTCCTCAAGTTCTTTCCCTTTAAATCCTTCACTCCTTTTAAGAAACAAGCTAAACAAGTGGGGCATCCTTCCAATAGACAGACTACTAAGAAAAGATGACAGGAGGGTTCTAATGAAAACATCAAAAAGAAAAGACCTTTTCCAGGAAAGGGTCAGGTGTCTTCTTCAGAATTACTCTGGCTGGAGGAATTACTATGCCAGGTCATCCCATTTATCCTTCCTGTCCCCGCATCTCTTAATTTCAACAAAACTAAATCTAAATGCACTATTTTGGCATTAGATTGTTTTAGACAAATGGATGCTGAAGATTATTCTGGTGTGTTATAGTTGGCATTGGTCAGAAACTTCCCTTCCTTTCAGGGGGATTCCTCCACATCACTCCAGTCAAACAGAATTGTTTCCTCCAGTGGTCTGTAATATGCAGGAGTCTTTGAGACTGTTCCTGCAGATCAAATAGGAAAGGTTTTTATTCCAGAATGTTTCTGGTTCAAAAGAAGGAGCAGTCTTGTAGACTAGTGTTGGATCTGTCTTATCTCAATCTTTTTGCAAAGGTACCAAAGTTCAAGATTCTAACCCATTAAACACTGTTAGCTCTGATCCCAGACCACAGTCTTATGGTGACCTTAGTCCTCAAACATGGGTACCATTACCCTCCAGTAACAAACAACTTTAAGAGATTTCTGAGATTTTTGCGTTTTGGGGTCACATTATCAATTCTCTGCAGTATCCTTTGGCTGTCCAATTCACCAAGAGTGTTTACAAAGTGTTAAACCCCAGTAGTGGCTCACTGCAGATTGCAGGGTATCCATATTTTTTGCCTTATTTAGACGACTTGCTTATTAGTGCAGAGTCTTTTCTCAGGTGTCAGGAGTCCTTAAAAAAGGTATCCTCTCTCCTAGAACATATGGGATTCCAGATAAAGTTGCAAAAATCTGTCCTATCTCCATCACACAGGATTGTGTTTTTATGTTACCTAATACACACTGTGTTTCAAAAGGCATTCCTTCCTCAAGAGAATGTGGATTTGTGTTTGGAAGTCTTCCTGAACTTTTCTCGTCAGTCTCTAGCTACAGCCAGAGAATTTCTCAAGATTCTATGCCTTATAGCTTCTATGATTTTCATGATTTGCCAGATTATATATGAGAAAGATTCAGTGGTAACTGAAAACATATGGACCTAACATTATCACCTACTGTATTTTCAGATTCCAGTCTTGGGATTTATCAGGTCAGAATTGCATTAGTAGAGGGATCAGATACCTCACATTCCAGGTCTTTTTTTCTCCACCTACCACAACAATGTGTCCTAACCCATTCCTCAGATCTTGCTAGGGGAACAATTTCACTTGGGTCGAAAGTGGAAGGACTGTGGGACAGACCCATCAAAGCACATCAGTGCTAAAGAATTGTTGGCTGTGATTTAGGCTATAAGGTCCCTGCATTATCTGTGGAGCCCAGGTCCATTACAGATGATGACCGACAACACCAGAGTGATGTGGTACATAAACAAATGAGGGCAGCAAGTCATACCCTCTGTGCTGGCTAGCAGTGATAGCTTGGGAGTTATCTGAACAGCATTCCTTAACTCTTCAAGCTTCTTAGATATTGTCAGAACAAAACATAGTGGCAGACAAACTAAGCAGATCTGTCCGTCATAAGTAGAAACTCAATACAGAGGTCTTCCAGGAGCTGATCCATATGTAGGAACACCTCAAATACATCTCTTCGCCTCCTTTTAATAAAAGATAACTAAATAAATTATGTTCCAGGGCTCCCTGCAAGCAGGCCTAAAATAGATGTTCTGTCATTACCCTGGTCAGGGAGGTCCCTATATGCATTTCCACTCTTCCCAATGATTTCCGTGGTAATTCTGAAGATTCCAAAAGACTCAACAAAAATTATTGTAGTCACTCTGGCCCAGGCAAAATTGATTCAACATTTTTATGGAAATGGCCAGAGACAATTACCACAAGGTTCCTCGGAGAGTGGATCTACTCATATAAAACAAGGGGAGATTGATACACCCCAACATCAAACAACTTCAGCTGACTTCCTGAACGATTCACTTTTGATACCTTTTAGGCACCTGTTTTATCAGGATGTACAGCAGGTACTAAAGGAAGAAAAAAACTGCTACTACGAAATCATATATTGGCAAGAGAAAAAAATTATATGGTGGTGTCTATCCAATGAGCAATGATCCATTACAGATTTTGTACCAATAGTGCTGAAATATTTGTGTGAATTACTATCATCTGGCCTTTCTTGTGCCTCTCTTAAGGTGCATCTTGTGACCATTCTTGCATGTCTGCCCTTGGAAACCCCCCCCCCCGACTTCTTCTCTGTTTATTGTTAAACATTAAAAAAAAAAAAAAAACGTTTTGCACCTGAGACCACCACATAGACAGGTTCTTCTTCCTTTGTTTTGTGATAGAAAAACTAATGATGTCACCCGTTGAACCTACCAGCCAGGCTGATTAAGTCCATCACTTTAAAAACTGTTCTTCTTATTGCTCTGATATCTGCAAGAACAGTATCTGAGTCACAAGCTTTCATGCTGGGAAAACACTTTATGATTTTGTACAGAGATTGGTCACTTTGCACTCAAACCCCTTTTTTATGCACAAGGCTGCTTTAGAGTTTACATTGAATCAAGCCCTCAGTTTCCCTGCTTTCTATCCAAATCCAAAAAAAATAAGGGAGAAAAGATTCCACACACTCTAGATGTCCATAGGCAAATTAGATTCTATCTTGACGGAACCAAGTCCTACATGAAAGCTAACCAGCTATTTATCTTCTATTCTAGGACCAAAAAAGATCAACCCATGTCTAAACAGATTATTTGCAGATGGTTGTCACCCTGCAATGGTTTTTGTTATCATTACTATAGTAAATCCATTCCAGGCAGTGGAGGTAAGCTACTAAAGCCTTAGCTTCTACAATGGCATACTGGAAAGGGGTAGACTCTAGAAGCAGTCCAAAGGCAGCAACTTGGTTCTCCATCTATACTTTACAAAGCACTAGAAACTAGATTCCTTTTCCAGGTCCAGAGCAGGCTTTGCTATGACCATTCTCCTGGGGCTTCTAGGCCATTATGCTTCCTCCTCCCAAGTTAGATAAATCTCCGTTAATCTAACACTAAGCTGCTTCAGCAGTAAGAATGATGAACATAGTACAGTTGTGTAAGTTCCACTTACCCGTAATAGTAAATGTTCAAATGCTTTACTGTTACAGTAGCCACACCCACTCTCTACTCTCCCTTCTCGTAAATAGTTTTGGTGGGATATAAAGTTATTTTGTTGCTGTTTATATCTTGATTAGTTCATAAGGAGTTCCCCATGTTTTTTTGAGGGGCAAGAAAGTAATTTTTAGTCACTCTGGCTGTTTATATTGCACCCTCCAAAAAGGGCTCAACCTATAAGCAGCTAGAGTAAGCATATGGGAGGAGATGAAAGCTTTTGGCAGCTGGACAGTTGCTATATCTTTGGCAAGATACAACCCATAGTTTACTGAAACAGTGAAAATTTTAAACATCTACTATTATAGGTAAGTGCAACATACACAACTGTACTTTCTTGCAGAGTGTATAATTTTTGCTAGAATTCTACCTAATCTAGATGAATAAGCTATAAGGCCAGCTACAGTGAATTCATATGGAGACTTCTGTTTAGAGTCAGCGTATGACTTGATATCTATTCAGCTTGAGACAATTAAGATTTCTTCGACCTTCTGAATACAGCAATGGCTGAATATAAAAAAGGACACCAAGTTCAATGGGAAGGCTTGAAAACAAGTAATTCAGAAAATCCCATATCGTCTTAACTCACGAATAGTCCCAGAATTTACATTTAGCATCAGCAGTCACTGCCCTACAATCCTCACAGTTATCATCTCCTTTATAATTCATCTTTACACTTTGTTTCAGTGTTCAGTACTCTTGGTGAAAGAATATCGATTTATTGAGGTAGTGTTATGTACTTCAAAGAACTCCTACAACTTGGTCTAAGGGAACTGTGATTACATTTTTAAGACTGAAAGCTAGTGAAGATAGAAAGCTCTTGACTGAGAAATAAACGATTCTAGTTTAACATATGAAAATGAGTATTGATAAAGATAATTAGTAAGAGATATAAAATTACTTGGAAATCTATATATTTCTAATACTTTAGTTAAATAAGATCAGAGTAATGAATTAAGTGCTTTATATAGATCCAGGCTAATTATAAGTAGTTCTTGTTTATTGTTATTGACATAATTAACTAAAGTAATTATTCTTTTCATATTAACATGTGTTTGTTTACTATAAATTCAGTTTGGTCTTCCTTTGTTGATATAGGTAGCATCATTTAATCTATTGGAAAGGATTGACATAAAAATGTTGTAACCAACATTTGGTAATTATTTATGTGTATAAGAAGAGCATAGAGATGAATCTTTATCCTGTGTTAACAAGGGTAAAAATAAGTGTATATTTCCATGATAGAGGTATGTTAAATGTAGTGTTAATTTCTGTGACTACTTTATGTAAAAGAGATAAAACATTGTGAGATGCAATTTTATATAATTTAGAATTTATGTCATTGCCAGAAGCTTTATTTTCCTTCAACATTTTCGTTGGTTTCTTTATTTCTGTTATAGAATGATTTACTTCTTATTTACTCTGAAAATAATTACTGTGTGTTCCTGTTTAAAAGGGCATTAATTACCTTTTCATATTTTATGTTACTATTCTGTGCAATAGTTTTCTCATAATGCATTTTAAAACAGTAAGAATGTATTCCACAGTCATATATTTCCTGCCATTATCTGATATATATACATGCTGTTAATATAATTTGATCTTGCTATAACTTTGGCTCCACATGCTAACTTATGTAAGCCGACGTATGAAAAGTGCAAGCACTTTCTTATTCTTATTTCTTGTTTAAGTGCTTGGTCTGAATGGCTTATGTAAGCCTTTAGAAGAGAATAATAATGTAGTTGAACTTTCTTTAAACCAACAGAAACCTTATACTACATGGTCTTCTGACAACCTGCGTTCAATTTTTTCATTTCCAATAATATGCCTTTTACTCCTTTTTGTATTTTAATGTTATTTTGTCTATCATTCCTTGCAGTTCAAATAATTGTTATCCCATTGCTTTCTATTCTTGTATTACATTGCCATTTAAATGTGCTTTTTATTGAGTTCCATAGGATCACATCAGAATCTTCTCTATTATTATTATTATTATTATTAAAGTTTAAGAACTGAGAGACAAGTTTGAGAGAGACAAAAAAGCAATGAGTTAACTATATCAAAATAACCGAACTATAAGTAAGCCACTTCCCTTCCATGGAACTTAAGGTTCCTAGTTTGAATATAAATACCATTCAAATTACCCTTCTAATTCTCTTTTACTCTGTTATACACACTTGTGATGCTTTTTATGTAGTTTATTTTTATTTATAAATAAGTATATATATATATATATATATATATTTATATATGTACATATATAGATAGTACAAACTTCCAACCATCAAAATAGAAATTCATTTAATTCTAATTATCATGTATTAGCTTGTATCCATTTAAACACATATTTAATCTTCACGTTAGTAGTTTTCAGGTAGACAGTCAAGGAGACCATTGAAGAGACTATCCTAGCTCCTCAAAAGCTCTACAACATTGTCTAGCCAAACAACTAATCAGAGTCACACAGTAGACAGGTAAAGATCTTTGGACTCAAACCCTGGACCACAAGAAACAGACCATCAACAGCTTACACAGATTCAATCCACCACATCAACTGCCAGACCTCAAACTGTCTCTGATACTCCCATCATTAACTTTCTCAAGAATATTCAAGTTTCAGAAGCAAAGATGTTCTTCATATTGATCACTGCTGTGGAAGCCATAGCTATATGGATTATATCCTCCCAAGGATATAATAGATGTCCAGCTCCCAAAGGTTCAGGTGACCTTCCACTCACCTAAACTGTTAGGCAGCTTGAGCTGAGCTGACTAAAAGAGAAGTTTGGGTGCAAAGCCCTTTAGAGCTTTACTGATGCCAAAGAGAACACTCCTCTGTGGCATTTTACATTCAATGATCGGCTTCTTCTTTTCTTTGCTGGGCATATAAGTTCTCTTTTGGAAAAAAAACTTTTATTTTCTTAAATTTATTGTAGTTTTATTGCCTTCCTCTTTATGAAAGTTATTTTAAAGCAAGGACTGTTGTGTTTTAATGGGCCATCTCAAGACTGTAATGTTCTTTTAAACAGAGTGCTCTTTTTTTTTCTTTCAGTTTAAAAGTAGTGTAAACTAACTGAAAACATTTTCTGTAGAGAAATTGTTTATTTTTATATTGTAGAGTTGCCATAATGTTTTAAAGTGCTTTTTACTGTGTTTTCTGTCAAAAATTTACTTTTGTGGACTGGTAGTTTTACCAACATTTGCGTCTTGTTTTCCCCTGGGAAAAGGGCACCATTTTTGGCTTGACCGTGGAACAGATTGCTGGTCCCACAGCCAGTCCTTCTTCAAGCCACAAAAAGAAAACAGCCTTTGCCACCACAGCAGGCAAGCAATTTGCCTCAGCTACAAGTGGGTGACTCTGCTGTGGCCATTTGTTATACCCAAGACCACAGATTTTTTACCCTGGATCCCTCTGGCACCTATAGTCAGTATGGCTAAGGTGTTTGCCACATCCTCTGCAGCTGTTTGAGTCCCCTCAGTGGGCAAAGGAGAGGCACTCTTGTTGGTCCTGGGAGAGGGAAGAGGGAAGGTTTCTGTCTTGTGTCAGAATGCTGTGCCCGTCCCTGGAGAAGCAGCTGCTGCCATTTGTAACACAGTTGGCCCCATTTTTCCTGTCAAAAAGAAACAGAAAATCAATATTCCTCCCCAAATTTCTTTGGATAGGAGTAGTTTACTGGGACTGGCTCAGGGTTTAATTCAAGCTATTAATCCTTCTTATAAAGTAGTTTCTGGCAAAAAAAAGTGATTTCTCTTTTCCTGAAGTGATTTGATTCAAGATTCTGAATCTGATTATTTGCAATGTGTGCATAACTCTGTGGTTAGAACCTCCAAGATGATGTAAAAAATGAGATTTTAAAATCTCCCTTGGATAGCGCTTTGTTTGGCCCATCTGCTGCAGAGGTGATCAAAAAGTGTGATGTAATGAACAAGCTGATCCAGGAATCTTTAAGATTTGTCTACCCTCCTTTTCCAAATTGTCCAAGGGATGTACTTTTTCCTCATCCAATTTTAGCAAAAAGCAGAATAGACAGTCTCAACAGAATTTAGGAAAACAGACTTTTAAGAAGAAGTGGCAAGGGTGTTCCATAAAGAAGTCTCAAACCTCCCAAATTCAAGGACAGTCCAACAAGTCTGAATTACTATTCAAGAGATGTATGAGCCCTCTCCCACCCTGGCCCCTTTTCTCTTCCAGTAAGTTTGAATCTCCATTGTTGTCTCTGGCAACAGTCTGTTTCAGACAAATGGGTTCTGAAAATTATTTGTCAGGACTACAGATGGCAGTGGGAGGAAATTCCTCCTTTCCAGGGGTAATTTGTCATTCTGCAGATCATACTGTTTTGTTTTTACCTGTTCTTCATCACATACTGTTCCAAGGAGTGATAGAACCAGTTTTATTCAAGGCTTTCTATTTGGTGCAATCAACATAACCAGCACCCATTCAGTGTTAGTTGTTCTCTGGTTTTACAATTTTTGTCTGAGTTACTATCTTATGGCCTTTCTTATTCCTCTATCAATGTTCATATATTGGATATTTCAGCATGTCTGGCCATGGATCCTCCTCTTTCAAGGTAGTCTCATGTCAGAATATACTTGAAAGAGGTTTTTGCGTAAGAAGCCTCCATGTAAACTGGTGGGCCCTCCGTGGCATCTTAATTTTGTGTTAGAGAAGCTAACACTTGCTCTATTTGAACCAGCCAATTTAGCTGACATGAGGTTCTTAACATGAAAAACAGGTTTACTGATTGCTCTGACCTTTGTGAGTAGGGTATTTGAGTTGCAAGCTCTTATGGTGTGTTAACCCTATCTCATTTTCCATAGGGACAGGGTTTCTTTGTTTACTTTAAGATGCATGACTAGGCTTAAAAAGGCCCTTGTGGTCATTAGCCTAGTAAACACCTATGAACCTATAGTATCATAGGATAATAGGACGTTACTAGGCAAATGGCCCTGGGGCCCTTACAAGTCTAGTGAAGAGTTTATCCTCAAAAAGAAACCTCAGTCATCACCTGTCACCCCTGTCAGTGAGGGACACAAGTGGAACCCCTGGGACATATTTGCGGTTTCCCATCCACTCATCAAGGTTGCACTTGAAGAGGATCAGCAAGGTACTCTGTTTGGTGTGTATGGGAAGTATATTCCAGAGATGGGGCAGCCTCTGGGAGACAAACCTGTCTCTTCAACAGGTTTTGCTGATGTCACATATTATAATCAGGCCTTTCAAACGGGTAATGCACAAGGAGTTAGACTTATGGATATGGAGCATCTCTAGTAGGGCAGGGTCCGCGATTGCCTTGTAGGCGAATCACACATCACCTCTGAGCAATCTGTATGATACCGAGTAGAGTGACAGTGATTTGAGCCTGTCGCATAGGTCTGGTGTTGGAGCCATGGATACTCTTTGTGAGGTATTTCTTTGGCCTTTCCAGTTGGTGCAAATGTTTGGAGAGGTACATACCAAATGGGGTCTTATACTCAATTATTGGTCTGAGGGAAGAGCATAGAGAGGTAATAACCTCCTTTTTTTCGGTCTAATGAGGGAAGAGCATAGAGAGGTAATAACTTCCTTTTTTCCGGATGCAATCCCTTTACTTATGAAATGAACCAAGTAAAAGGCTTTTCTGACCACTGCAGCTACATGATGGTCAAATGTAAGATTATTATCAACCTGAGTACTCAGGTCTCTCTTCCATCTCCCCGTTTTCTTTCCTGAACCTAAAAGTGAGGGAAAAAGGATACCCCATACCTTGGATGTCCACAGACAATTCAGGTACTACCTTGTCAGAACTAAATCTTTTAGATCTTTGGATCAGTTGTTCATTTTTTGTGAAGGTAAGAAGGGACAACCTGTGCCAAAACAGATCATTTCTGAATGGTTGTCTAAAGCTTTTGTTATACTCACCATGACAAATCTATTCTATTCCAGGCAGGATCAATCCACTCTACCAGGGTCTTGGCTTCATTTATGGCTTTTTGGAAAGGGCTGAATTCTAGAAGTATTCTAGAAGCTGCTACTTGGTCCTCTGCACATAATTTTACTAAGCACTATAAGCTTTATTCCTACTGTAGGTCTAGATTAAGCTTTGCTAGGACCATTCTACTTCCACCACCTCTCAAATATAGTTAGCTGTGGTAATCTACCCATAAAGCTATGGCTACTGCAGCAGTGATCAATATGAAGAACATAATATAGTTTTGTAAGTTGAATTTACCATAACAGTAGATGTTGAAATGATCACTGCTGCAGTACCCACACCCTCCTTCCATTCCCTTGTTTTGTTGGGGTGTTTTTTATGCCAAGGTATAGACATTTATTTTTTGTTATTCTTAATGTTGTCCTTTCAAGGCTTAGCATCCTTCTCTTTGCTGGCACGGAAGCTTTGAAGGGTGCCATTCCCAGACTTGTCTTTTAGTCTGCTCATCTCAAGCTGCCTGACAGATTGGGCATGTGGAAAGTTCCCTGAAGCTTTGGAAGCTGGTCGGCTGTTATGCCCTTGGCAGGATATAACCGATATAGCTAAGGCTAGCAGTGATTATTCAAATGCCTACTGTTATGGTAAGTTCAGCTTATACAGCTGTACTTTATATGTCACCCAGTCTTACATCTAGAGCTACCCCCAACAACCATTTATGTGGAGCTAAAGGTACCTAACAAGAGTCTTTCAATAATCCTGTTTGTTTGCTCAATGCACATACATTCCCATTTCAACTAGTATAAACCAACAATATTGTACAGTAAAAAAAAATAATTTTCCTCTTCCATGTATTACAGCTCTAGTTTCTTAGGTAGTCACCAGGCATGCAGTGAAGCAGACCATCCCAGAGCACTGTCTGGTCACGTAAAATTAACTGCCCAGACTCTCACAGTAGGCATACAAAATACAAAAGCTGTAGGAATCAAACTACATACCACAAAATGCAGTCAGTGAATACCTCATAGTTTTAATCTGCTAAACACCCCAACACTCACATTGATAACTTTCTCAAGAATGTGCAAGTTCTACAAGCAAAAACACATGCCATTCACTTCAACATCCGGAGCTATCACCAACCATCATTTATCTAAAGCTAAAGGTACTCGCACAACTTTCTTTTAATAACCCTACCCATATACGCAAAGCACCACACTCCCACTTAACAAATATATACCAACAATATTGTTACAGCAAAATAAATAAATAAATCTGTCTTAATTTCATCTTCTTTATGATATAGTAGTTTGTATCCTTTTAAACATGTGTCCAGTCTTCAGACTGATAGGTAGTCACCAGGCATGCGATGAATGGGATTATTGAGGAGACTGTCCAGTTTCCACCAAACCCCCACAGCAATGCCTATTTAAGTAACCTGCTCAAAATTACATTGTAGGCAGATGAGGGCTGTGGGAATCAAACTCTGGGCCTCAAGAAACAGCATGAAAACAGTTAATATTTTCAGTCCACTGTATTACTTGCCAAACGTCAAATTCTCCCTAAAACTCTTATTATTAACTTTTAAAAAAACGCTCAAGTTCAGTAAGTAAAGTCACATGCCATTTGTTCTGGCATCTGGAGCTGTTACCCACCCTTATTTATTGGAAGCTAAAGGTACTTACCCAACTGAATGCTTAAAGCCTATATATTCTTGCTTTAACTAATATATGCCAGCGATATTGTACATGAAAGAAAGAAAAAAATCTATTTTATTTTCATTTTCTTTATCATCATATCATGTCTGTATCCATTCAAACATGTTTATTCTTTAGGTTTATAAGTAGTTACCAGACAAGCAGCCAAGGAGACTTCCGAGAAGACCACCTTCCCTGAAACTCTCACACACTGTTTGGTTATGTAATCTGAAAAGAGTCACATAGCAGTAGTCAGATGATGATGGCAGAAAGAACCAAATCCTGGAACACAAGAAAAGGTTAATAGCTTCATTCTGCTGCAGGCACAAATTGCCAGACTTCCAGCTCTCCTCAACATTCATATCAGTAGTTTTTCCAGGGCTGTTCAGGTTCCTTATTTTATAATACTCACTGTTAATATGAGGGAGGTTTTATGCACTTTACAGTAATAACATATCTGACTACCTAGAGCATATGTCTATTAACAATAGTGTACAGCTAAAATATCATTTACTTTAATGCACATGATTAAAATGCAGAGCCTACACAAGTAATCTGAAACTAAAATACTAAACTTGCTACCTTTGGAAATAGCAGAAATCTGAGAATATATCTGATCAGTCTAAGCATCTGCTTATGGTCCCATTTCACACCTTACAGGTTGCCAGTTAAAACAAACAAAAGAATATTCTGGCAACGAAATTAAAATGCAAATAAAGCTTTCTTGTCTGTCAAGAAAAAAACTCTGACAAGTGATAACTATCCCCTGGATTCAGCAAGGTCTGCACGGAGTGCATGAATAGTGCAGGAGCTGCTGCACGCAGTATGGCCGACAAGCGATCCAGGAACGAGCTCCCGGGACATGCACGAGTGCTCCTACACTATTTCTGCATAGACACCACTGCTATATGGTAATTACCTCATTTTCTGGTGAAAACCATGCAAATGAGGTAAATTAGGGATCCAGGAAGCAGGCAGGTGTCTGTACAGGAATAGTGTAACCTGCAGAAAAGTATTCGGTTCCTAACTGAATACATTTTTGCAACTTACAAAACGGAGGCATGATAGCTCTAAAGAAAGCATGTAATCAATGTAGTAGGCATGCCAATGGCCAAATATATGGCCATTGGCATGAGAAATAGTTGCAAAATTATAAAAAATTACTTTTTTTTGGCCTATTTCGGCCGTTTAAAAGTGTAGGGCAGCAAACGGGATCGGCCCAAAAATAAGAAAAAAAGTTGGAAATAAGCTTCTAAACCCAAATCAGCATTTTGCCATAATAGTCAATGGCATGCATAAGACAACAATACCAGGGAATAGTGGTTGCTATGGGGGAAGGCTGAGTGTGGAAACTATGAATTAGCATTCTGTTTTATGCAAATGAAGGGATTGATAATGAATCACAGATTTCCTCTTAGTGTTAGCTTGAACCAACCATGTAGGTGCAGTAACGCCTTTGTATAAGTACAAGTGGTGGATGACCTCATAACAGGGAGTGTCATACATGCTGTAAGGTTATTGGAGCTCTGTGGCCCATGTTTGCCCTTAGCTATGCACATCTAAGGAAGGGGGTGTGTCTGAGGCTGCCCAGCAGTGTTTACATTGCCTAAATGGGTGTGCGTGCCAAGCACCAGGTTTTAAACAAAAAAAAAAAAAAAACAGGAAATAGCAGCTCTGTTGACATCTGAGCACTGGGTATGTACGGTGCACCTCGGGGCTTAAACGGGAAGGCAATGGGAAGGGAAAACAGCATTAGGAAGGCAATCAAGCAGAACTAACATAGCTGGTAGGTGAAATGTATCAGAATCAGCCAATTACAAATGGAACATTCTAGCACACTACTATAAACTATGCAAACACCTTCCAGTCTGTTTTTTTCCACAAGTTCTACACCACTGGTGTACACAGATGGGGGATGTTAGGGGCTGCCGTCGCTGTCATACATCAATATGTGCAAGAGGCTGAGGGTAGTGAGGATGTGAATGTTGACGATCAACCCAGTGAGGAGAAGGAGAAGAGTGTACAGTCCCAGGGTAACCTACCAGGGTCTACATGAGCTGGAGGTAGTGGAGCGCTATAGGGTGGACAGGGACATTATTCAGCAAATTGTTGAGCTGTGCCGGCCACGCCTCACACACAGAACCAACAGAGGGGAACCCATCCCAGTGTATACCAATGTATGTGTAGGCTTAAGAATACTAGCCACTGGTACCTTCCAAAGGGCAACTGGGGATATCATGGAGATCTCACAGGCATCAACATCCAGGGTACTCCACCATTTCCTGGATGCCATGTCAGCGCATGCCGGTGAGCACATATATTGCCACAACAGCCGTGAGGCGTTGACCAGCAATATGCATCTCTTCCACCAAATAGCAGAATACCCTGAGTTAGTGGGTGCTATAAACTGCACAAACATACACATCAAAGCACCATCTGGTGAGCGGGGTAGGGTCTACATAAACCGCAAGGGCTTCCCCTCCATCAACTGCCAGGTCATGTGTGATGCCCAGGGCATTATCCTGAATGTGTGTGCTGGCAGTCCTGGAAGCTATCACAACTCCCACATCTGACATATGACGCAGCTGTACCAGGCATTTGCCAGTGGGGACATCCCATATGGCCACCTAGTGGGGGATGCTAGGTATGCAATGGAGCTGTGGCTGATGACACCCCTCAGAAATGCACACACCCGAACAAGAACTCCATAATGAGACACACGCAGAAACCAGAATTATAATAGAACATATGTTTGGGATGCTCAAGTTATGGTTCGGCTGCCTGGACATGTCCGGTGGAGCCTTGCAGTACTCTCCACCTACATGTTCACAAATGTTCATGGTATGTGCCATGCTACACAATATGATCCTGTGGAAACAGGTACAGCGGGAACAGCATGGGGAAAGGCCACACAGCCCCCCCACCATTGTCAAGGCCATCACAGGCACAGAGGGACTCGGAGGAGGAACTACCTGAGCCTGCCCATGTTGGCAAAAGGAGGCATGCCCAGTATGCCCAGGCCTTGGCAAAGAGACAATGCATAGCACATTCACTGACACTGTAGGGACCCAGGGAATGACACCTCTCTCTGACTCGCACATACAGTAAAAGGGGTGCCAAACATGACACTACCTGTGATTTACCATGTATAGGGAGTGTACTATGTGCATCCGATATAGTCAGCCCTCCAGCACTGTCCTCAATATTGGCACAGCCACAAGGTAAGTCAGTCTTCCTATCAATTGCTGAATGGAGTAGTATGTTCTGATAGTTGTATCTATGGTATGGACGTGAGCATGCAAGGGAATCGGGTGGCTGAGTGGGATGGCAGCAGATAGCGTACACTTATATGGGCCGCATGAAATCCATAACAAATACTGCTGTCAACATACTAGGCAGTACTAGACAAGGTGACAAATCCCACCGCAGTACATGTGGTGGCCCAAATGTGTCTCCATAGGACACACACATGCATGTCAGTGAGGCTCACATACCCACCACCAGCCTGTGCCAGCAGGACAGGTGTAGATGACCATAAAGAAAGACTGCGCTAAGGCCTCCAGTTGATGGCAATGGTCAACAGCCCCCCTCCAGATCTACACAGACAAGACTACAACAGGTCTGGCAGTTGTATGTCCGTTCTGAAGGGTAAGAAGTCTGAAACTGAAATGTAGGTCAATAAAACCTAAGATCTGTACACTATTGATATGCCTCCAGTCTGCATGTTAGGTCAGAATACAGAATGAAATGGAAGCCAACAGTACCTGAAATACCAGTACAGTCATAGCAAATGTTTAAAGTCGTCAGGTGTGCCCCCCCCCCATAATCCTATGCAGAAATGCAGTAACATGTAAGTGTGAGGTGTAAGAACAGTGGAGCACAGATTACCTGAGCTGGCCCAATCTACAGGATAAAGTGTTGCATGTGTACAATATGCAGGGGTCCATGTGCTAGGTTGCTGTGTGTTCAATATTATGTGGAAGTGTTCAGCATGTAGGCATGGAGGGTTGTTTCTCGGTGGCCTGTGGGCAGTACTGTGGATGACAGAGCCATGTTCTGACAACTGCAGTGCCAACCACAATGCTTCTCAGCAATACCCATGTCAGCAGTCGTCCATACTCTCTGTCCAGATGTCAATATCTGTCACTGTCTGAAAAATGGACATGCTATGAATGTGGGCCCATACATATACACAATACACAAGTGGAAGTACCCTAGACAGAGTGCATACCATGTAACTGTCAACTGCACACAACTTTGGAATTGTACATACAGGTTAGCATTACATTAGTTGTCTGTGTAGTATGGAATACTGAACAATCACCGGCAGACCACAAAAGGCACAGTTATGAAGCAATGAGAGACTGCCTATATCCCTGCACAAGGCAGCATAAGAGAAATATCCCAGGTATATCTGTGAGTCAGCTGCAAGTAGCTTTCATATCACCCATGCACTCACTCACCCCTCCATCAGCCACAGGTTTATCACAGGTCATATCCTTGCTGTTGGGAATGAATACAGTATGACCCCACTTCTGTATAGGAATACCCACAGAATGCAGCATGCTGAAGAGGTGTCCTATGTAGGTGTGTCCCTAGCTGTAAGCAGCACCCTGCCTACATCCAGACCAATGGGTCAATATGTACAGGAACTGTTGCCATTAACACCTTGCACACTTACCCTGTCAACCCAGGGGAATCCACTGGCTCGCAGCCTGAGAATGTAGGAGTGACAGAATGCACTGGCTTACTACAGATGGCCTGAATCACTACCATATGGCCTGCAGTCCTCTGTCAAAGGCATGTGCCTCACCCATAGTCCCAATGTATGGTATCTCATGGGGTCCCAAATAACAAACTAACACAGACAACAGAACACAAATGCAAGGCCATATTGGCAAATCCCATTAGCATGGTCCCCATGTCCTACTGCATGAACTGTGGACCACTCCATAAATACTGCTGGGATGAAGGGCCAACCATACTTCCCAGATAGCTCTCACATAATGTTAGGACAAGGATAGAATAACAGATTGGGAGGGGTGTAGATGCATGGACGTCATAGAGTGTGTGAAGTCTGAAACTCTGATGTGTACCCATGCTACCCCACCTGCAAACCCAATAATGGGCGGCTACAAACCTGCTCGTAAATCACAATGTGAAGGGGAACTGACCAGCTATATGAGCCCTGCCTCTGAGTAACCTGGGTGAATCTGTACAGCTGAGAGTTATGGCCACAGCAGGATATGGCCATTCTGTTAAGTTGATATATGTACAAGAAGGGGATCCTCAGCCACCATACTACCAAGGTGCTGGGCCATTTACACAGACCCATCAGCAAGTGTCTATAGCTACCTCTCCAGAATGGCAGGAGTGTGCAAGAATGTGTAGGCTGCTTACCACAATACTGGACTCAGCTTCATTCATCTTGTATTTCCCAGTAAATAACTGTGAGCAAATAATTATATCTGTCAGTAGTCAATGACATAATACATCACAGTGTAAAACAGTACATATGTCTTAATTTCTCTGCTAACACCAACCATGTTACACAAGCAGCACAGACAGCAATAGTTACAGTATCCCCCTATCTGTCGCCCATTGTGACTCCATATTGTCAACCTATCTACAGATATCCTATAGAAACAGGTTGCTATCTGTAGGTTGAGAACACCAAGCCCTGGACTGGAGCACAACCCTACCTGGAATTAATTTGCACACTCAGTACAGAAGGTAATACTGGGCATGCTCCTACACTTAGAAAAATGAAGCCCATGTCTGACAACACAGTGGACTATACATACATGTCATTTGCAGATGTCTGTGCACACACATGAAATTGTACACCATTTATGCTTCACACACACATTAGATAGGAATACTCACATATATCCAAGGCCAACACACTATAATATGTGTGATTTTTTTGTATACTGTCCAGATGTTCAGGTCGCAAGGTGGAGGCTAACCCAAAGGGGATGAATACTGCAATTTATATCTGACATGGCTTAGTGGTAAATCACTTTGACTATGGTGTGCAGGGTCCTGGGTTCGAGACTTGCAAAGACTGTTTATTAGAGTCTCACAGTGAATAATTGGCTAGGCTTACAATGGCTCACAAGGGCAGTTAGCCCAGTACTAACCTTTGAACTTATACACACAGATGTGGGGAAGAGAGAGACAGACAGTGACAGATAAAATTCCATTATGAGGCCTTTCCCACCCACTACACATCCAATTGGCTGATTTCACATGATGTGCTGATGTCAATCACTGTAGACATTCCTTTTGGTAGCCCTCAGCCCTATAGTGTCTGTGGTGCTTGTGATAACTGTGTAACAGAATAGTAAAAAAACAGTATTTATGTACCATTTGTATACTCAGTCCTGTCAAATGTAAAGTTGTGTGTGACTGAGTGTGTGTGTGTTTCCAGAGGAATGATTTATGGCTCATTTACACACACTGCACTTCCCATTGCCCATGTTAGCACTCCTGCTGATGTCAGTCACCTTGAAATAACCCTTTGGCCAAGTCTCAGCCCTATAAGCTCCATGGCGCTTGCGATAACTGTGTAATACTGTAGTGTAGCAAACTAGTTAGGTAGGAGTTCTAAACCCAGATATGGCACCTAAGATAATGTGTGTGTATGTAGAGGTGAATGATTTTGAGGCCATTCACACTCACTACACCTGCCATTGTCCACTTTAGTACGCCTGCTGTCAGTCACCTTGAAATAACCCTTTGGCCAAGTCTCAGCCCTATACGCCCCGGGGCATTGTGATAGCTGCATAATACTATGGTGTAGCAAACTAGTTCAGCACGAGTTCTAATCCTGGTCCTGGCAACTGTGAAAATGTGTGTCTTTGTGTGTGAGAGTGTGAATCTTTGTTGACACCTGATTTTTGTGGTCATTCACACTTACAGCACTTCCCTTTCCCTTCCTTTAGCACTGCAGCTGATGACACTCACCTTCAAAGATACCTTTGGACAGCTCTCCAACATATAACCGCCCTGGTGCTTGTGATAACTGTGTAATAACATAATGTAGCAAGCTAGTTATGTGTAACTGTGTAACACTATAGTACCAATACATAGCTAGGTAGGGGTTTGAAACTCAATACTTTCAAGTGTGTGTGTGTGTGTGTGTGTGTGTGTGTGTGTGTGTGTGTGTGTGTGTTTGTGTGTGTCATCAGTATCCTGTGTGGGTGGGGGTGTGATTGTGTAAATAACAGGATCCATTGCAGGGTGGGTTTTGCTACATTTTCATATTGAGGACCTATATGTCCCAATGTCACACTACAAGGCCAACAGTTGTCAAACACTGTACAGGTTGTTGTAGACAATACACAGCCATACATTTATATATAGGCAACCATTATAATACCCAGAGACCTCTTTCCACCCAGAGATCATACACAAACACGCTTGGCTTTCTCTCTTCCGTTCTTTCTTTTCCTCTATCTCTGTCTCTCCCGCTCTCTGTTAGATGTCGAAAAATGCATCTGTTTTGCATAGGCAGCAGCTTGACTTTGGTAGGTAATGCTCATGATCAGCTGATGGCCTGTGCACGAATTGGAGTCCTCCACTTACTAATCGCATGTGGAACACCTGTGGTATCATTCCTATAACCAATTGCATGGAAACACACTCCTATAAGTAAGCAATGCCACTGGGTATTGGCCCTTCTTCACTGTGAGCAGGATTTCATGTGGGTGTGTGACAAACAGCATCACCGAGGGTAGTTAGAAATATCTCTTACAACAAACACTGTGAAGACAGGCCACCAAACTGGAGAGGGATGTTCCAGACATGGGGACAGAATGTAAGTATTACTGTTCTGCATTTAAAGTAATGTTGGTTAACAGGATTTGTGTGGATATAGCTGTTCTGCATGATTTAAAGTGTGGCATGACAGTGTTATATGGTTGGAAAAACTCTCACCTGTAGGGCTATCTGCAGACTAGCCAGAGTTTGGAGCTTGAGATTTGTTGTGTTACTTACAAATTTTCTGTCTTTATAAATGCAGTAGCATACTCCGATGATTGTACTCAGGAAATGGTAACATCCATGTGTGTTACTGACTTCATATCCCTCAGAAGAGATATGTCACAACAAACCTTGTTATACCAGCAATGTTCTCAGTTTATAACTGCAATATTTCAATATTGTCCCTGTGTTTGTGCCTCTGTCCCCCAAGTCTGTCACCCTTTGCTCATATGTCATGCAGTAAGAGGTGGATATGTATAGTATACCATTATTTACTGACATAATTCCTGATATCAAGCCAGTGATATATATCAGACTGCCAGACATGTAATGTATAGGAGGCCTAATAGTTGATGACAAAACCTGGACATTCTGTGGTAGTCTGGACAGTAGTGAGGTCTGTGTACTTATGGTGATTGTTGACATAGTGTCTGTATTATGTAGCAGTGTATTGTGATCATGTTATTTGGCCTTTGTACAGACTGGGGTAGATGTCAGTGTTCTTGGTCCTGTTCTGTCTGACGGTGCATGCTGCTCCAGTTTCTGATACTCTATCAGTGTATATTTTTGTAGGGCCAGACTGAGACATGTCCCATACCACAGTCAGGCATCAGACTACACTGTGAATTGGGCCAGTATATGTAGGGTTAGTATGTGAGTGGCAAACATGATGACTTTTCCTCACACAGGCCATAGACTGTGCTGTTACTTAGGCTTACCATTATGTGACTGTGACTGTGTTGAGATCGGTTGTGGATATGCACTTTTACACTGATATCTGTTACTCCATGCTGTTAGACACCTGTAGTGCCTGCTATATTTGCAATTACATGTGTATTCCCCCATAGGTAAATTGGGTTAGTGTTGTGGCAGTCTGCCTGTAGTGCAGATAGTGCTTGGTGACATGCCTAACAGTGCAGTATATTTACCCTGGTGTGATGTTATGTCCAGATATTTAAAAGACTAAAACAAAATAAACTAAATAAAAAAAAACAAGGCAGTGGTAATCTTCAAGAAACAGATTATATTAGGGTTTTCGTTGAAAACAGTAATTCAACTTCTTCAGACAAATAAAAATGGTTCATTAATTATATAGTGACTAAATGATAACATCACACATTAATTAATCAATTAAACATTAAAAAACCCATTACAACATTTTTATAACCGTAATAAAACCATACTCATGCAATATAGCATGGGTTGCTTAAAACTCCACCTCCAAATTCACATATAGTATATAAATATAACACATAAAAAATAACAATAGGAGCAATCTGTCATTCCATCTAAACTAGTAGTGGATGTGTAAATGCCCTCTTCCACACTGTACAGCTGTACAGCGACACTGGAGTTGGTATATATAGTTGGGTGTGGTTGTTGTGGGCACAGCCACCCATATTGGGGTTATTGTTGTACATATACCCCGCTTAGTGTGCTGTTATACTATACAGTATAGGTTAACAGGTTAAGTAGTTGTTAATCGCACAATGTGTGGCTCTATGCCACCCCACACCCTCCAAAGTGGGGCTGTGCCACCCACACCAGCACATCTATGTTTACCAACTCAAGATTGCACTACATTGGGGAAGAGGACATACACCCGGCCAGTACCATTGCCAATGACATTAAACTGGTGGACTGATTATTTACTGATGTGATGTTTTGGCAATTTGGTCTTGGTGGAATTACATAGGCCAAAATGAGTTCACTGCAAAATGAAGTACATCCATGTGAACAGTATTCTCTGTGTATTGCATCAACACCAAAGCCTCTGTGGGTGTGTGTGTCATTCACAAACATTTGGTGTGCGCCACCCAGTACACTTACCATTGTCCACTGTAGAAGAGCTGCTTACATCAGCCACCATGCACTCACCTGTATACACTCCTCAGACCAATCAGCCATGTTGCACATGCAGTAACTGTTATACAGACCTGTTACTTGTGTTCATCTGTATCCGGGATATGACACAATGTGTCACCACAGTGCCACACCCCTTGTAGGAAAGAACAGCAGACCAACATCCTGCAGACACTGAGACACCTAAAACACAAACAGAATACATTATGGAGATCACAATCAGTCAGTGTTAATGACAACTATAATGCATCATGGCTGGACAGCTACACACACTGACGTATAAGCATTAATCATTCCAGCTGACAACACGTTAAACAATGTTATATTGCTAAACCTTAGTACATTCACCCTGTGCATCAGAACCATATTAGCATGTCCCTGCATCGATGGTATAGATGACAGGGATGTGACAAAGGTATCATATGCACAGCGTGTGTTGTGGGTTTACCAGAGGCGTGGGCTGAGCTGTTTGTTTGACATCATGTGTGTGGGTTAGGGGGTTCTTAATTAAATGGGCTGTACAGACATGGTGTATGTAGGTATGGAGGTGTCCTAGCTGTGTTGGTGATGTGTGTGTGTGTGTGTGTGTGTGTGTGTGTGTGTGTGTGTGTGTGTGTGTGTGTGTGTGTGTGTGTGTGTGTGTGTGCATGCACACATTTCTGCCACATAGCTGCCCTATACAGGAGTTTGTTTGACAGCTACAGACCATACATGGCAGGGTGTACAGTTTACCATGTCTGGCCACGGACATGGGAACTGTCCCTGCCAGGGGTTGCAAGGGCACTAACAGCAAGAAGCCCAGATATGGTACTCTCCCCTGATGATGGCAAATTGTTAGCTGGATCCGTGTCCCTGTTGGGACTGGCCAGGACCATGTGCACCTAGCCTGTTGCATTGTGGTGTGGACAGCATCCCCCCCTCGCAGTGCTGGTGCTGGTACTGCCACTATGGGAGCGGCCGTGAGTTGTTGCATGTCCACATAGACTTCCACCTGTTGGTGTTGCTGACCTACGTCCACTTGGCCGACGCCCTATTCCCACCACATGCTCTACCACAGACACCACACGGTCGAGGATTCCCACCATCTCACCCAACTGCCTATCTATGACCTCTGCAAAATAACGGTGGGCACCTGCAAGATCATGGATGTTGTCACGTACAGCAGAAAGAGTAGCCCTCTGGAGCCTCAGACTATCTCTGGTGTAATGTTCCATAAGTGCCTGTGCCTCCATGATGGCCCAAAACATGCGTCTGGTGACACCCCCTGTGGCACTTCTGCCAGGGGCATGATGGCCAACAGCCCTCCTACGAGCACCCCTGTACATCTGCCTGTGTGGTGCCTCGCCGGTCATCTGGCTATGGCTGCTGTGTATAGACACACTTGCCATAGTTACCACACTTTCTGGTCCCATGTCATCACCCGCCAACTGGCCCTTAGCTTTGGCCACGGGTGATGGGGTATGTATGGGCACTGTAACTGTGTGTGGGGATGGGGTGGATAAAAGTGGGATGTCAATCAATGGCACAGATTCAGCCCCTGACAACCCTGCCTGTGCCTCACTATGCCTATCATGATTGTCATAGTCTGTATGGACACTAACATCAGTTTGCCAGCCGAAGGGACCCTGACCCATCTCTCCACCTGTGAGGGGCAGACAAGAAATGTAAATTAAGACCTGTACATTATGGTTTACTTCTACACACATACACACTTACAGGTGAGGTGGCACAAACAGATTACACAGACCTCAGTACTCAACAATTGACATGCATGACATATGGCACTCAATATCAGGCAGTACAGCCATTCTAAATCCTGGTTACAAACAATATACATATGTGGGATGCAGGGGTCATGTTAGTTGGTGATACCCCTTCCCCTGGGATAAACTGCACCCATGTACACATTAATGCTGTGCACCTGTACAGCACACAGGCATGCACTATACACTATACTTCACAACTATACAAATAATTGCTGAATGTGTTGGATGTGTTGCAGTTATGTTTGCTCTGATGTTCTTCTTGTTTCACTGTTGTAGTCATTACATTTGGGTTATCTGCCTGCTGGTAACCCTCGGCTGGCCTGAATACCAGAGTCCTGGATTCCTGCATCAGATGCTGTCTCTTCTTCCATGACGTCAGGTCGTCAGGGGTATAAAACATGCAGCTGATGCCATTACATCAGTCTTTCTTGCTGCGCGGTGCCCGTAGCAGAAGCAGTTTGCAAGTGCCGGTCGGCCGACTCCTGAAATTTTCATTTTCGAGTTTCAGAACCAAAGTCTTCAAAAAAGCTAAGTAGACTGTTGGGGATCCTTTTTCTTGCTCTTAACTGATGTCAGTAAAACTTAATTGTCTTACCTGTTGAAAGCAAATACCTCATAAAGATTTTCATTCATACTGCATTCCTTGCTTAGGCTCAGACCACGATGTCCCTCGCTGTCGGTTTTGTGCCTTATTTAACCCCCAAACTATTCGTCGTCAGTCTATTTTTGCAGCAAATTATTTTGGTACTCGGTATAACTATCCAGAAATGGCTTTGGTAAGCCATCTGACTACCGATATTGTGAAAAAAATTAAGGATAAAGACAGAGACAGACTGCATAGGTCCAAAACTGCGGACGACGCTTCCGTTAAGCTAGTTGCTAGTTCGCCAGTACTCAGTGAGGTGCTTTTGCAGCCCCTGATACCCGCTACTTCAGATTCGCAGGCCTCTACTGAGACCCATTCGGAGTCCAGTATGCCGCGAGATGCTTCTTCGACTATGTAACCTGCGGATGTCTCTACCTTGGATGGGTCCGGAGCCACTGTGCAGGCACCGGCTTCTGAGGGTGTATTCAGGCCTATAGATTTGCATTTTAAACCAACACTGTCTTCTTCATCCAGGCCTAAAACTTGACCCACGCCTAAAAAAACAACGTCCTAACCACGTGGTCAGGCCCATATGCCTAAAAAACAAACGCTTAGAATGGCTGAAGACCTTATTACTTTAATTAGGGGAGGTCAGCCTTTCCCCTCTAAGAGACCTAGAACTGATTTTCCTTCTGATTCTTCTGATCAGGATTCTGATATTTTTGTTTCTTCTGATTACCAGGATTTGCCCTTTTCTACCTATGAAGATTCTGATGCAGAGGATTCCATTCCTTCTGCTTTCCCTCCAGAAGATTTTTCTTTTGGCGAAACCTTGCACATTCATAGGGAGCATTTCTGTTGGGAAAGTCAGGATTACTCTGACTCCAAAAAGAGGCTTAGGGAATTCTTACTCCTTCCTCAACACAGGCCTTTAGCTATCCCTCCTGTTCTGGACATTGTTGATGATGCCTTCTTGGAATCTAGCCTGTCCTCAGGCACTTTACCTCCAGCTCCCAGAAAGCCTGACCGGTATTACAGAGTACCTGACTCTTACAAGTTCCTCTTCAAGAATCCTACTGCAGATCCAGAGACCATTTCCCAAGGACCAAAGGCATTAAGGCTACTGCTGCCAAAAATCCTAACCCCTTCTGATAGAGATTCTAGAGCCTTGGACAGATGGGGTAAGAAGGTATACATGTCTGCTACTTTGGCCATTAGGGCTTTAAATTGCCAGTTTCATATGTTAAAGTACCAGCAGCATATTATGGGACTACATAAACAGAAAATGATGTTGATTCCTGACTGTGCTGAACACAAAGAATTACAAGATTTAATGCATTCTGCTGAACAAGTTGGTAAACATATTTTGCAATGTGGTTTTGACTCTTTAGAAGCATCTTACAGGGCTGCTGTCACTGGGTCTGTACTTGGAAGGCATGCTTGGCTTAAGGAGCAAAACTTGCCAGATCATGTTAAAGCTAAATTACTGGATGCTCCTTTAAACTAAGACTGCCTGTTTGGCAACAAAGCAGAAGAAGTCCTCAAAAAGATGGAGGAAAAAGCTAAATCTATGCAAACTGTTAAAGATTTCCTGCCAGTACAGCCTCCCAGATTTAGTAGGCATTGTCCTTCAAAGAATTGGTCCTTTCCAGTCTTTTCCAGGCCTTCTCGGTCCAAACCCAGGAACAGTAGACCACCTAGGTTACAGTCTCAGGCTGCGCACAGGCCTAAGCAGTGGGGGGCTCCCACTTCCAAAGCAGGAAGTAGTAAGACACCCCCCTATGGAAGAATGTCACAATGACTTAACCTTCACCCTTCCAAGCCCTGCTCAACTGCCTGCTCCCTTAGTAGGTAAGCTCGCCCTGCATGCAAAAAACTGGGAACTCATTACCCAGGACAAATGGGTTTTAAATATAGTTTTCTGAGGATACAGATTCCACTTCCACACCCTACCAACCCCAAACGGTTGTCCAGACCTACCCCCAAATCAGTGGGCAGAGGCTCAACAGCAGGTTCTGTCTTTTCTAAGTATCAGGGCTATTCAACCTGTCCCAGCAGAAGAGAGGGGACAAGGTTTTTATTCAAGACTTTACCTGGTACTCAGAAAAAGCAGCTCCTGGTGTCCTATCCTGGACCTCTCTCTTCTAAACACCTTTTTGGTAATCCCAAAATTCAAAATGCTAACACTTCAACAGTTGCTTCCTATGCTAGGCAAAGATGCCTGGTTGGCAACCTTAGACTTAAAGGAAGCTTACCTGCACATTCCAATAAGGGAATCTTGCTGGAAATACCTACGCTTCAGGGCAGGCTCCATGCACCATCAGTTCTCTGCACTTCCCTTTGGCTTATCTACAGCACCCAGGGTATTCACAAAGTGTCTAGCTCCAGCCATTGCATTTTACAGGTGGAGAAATATTCAAATATACCCATATCTGGACGATTGTCTGATTCAGGCAGAAAGCCAGGACTTGCTATTAAAACATCTGGCATTCATAAAGAAACTTCTAACCTCACTGGGGTACACCATAAACAAAAAGAAATCTCATCTAGTACCCTGTTAACAGATTGTATTCCTGGGAGCAAGCTTGAACACAACTTCCCAGATGGCTTACCTCACGCCAGAGAAACAAGTTTATTTGACAACCTACTTCAAACTACTGACCACCAAGACCCAGCTATCTGCAAGGAAAATTTTGCAAGCCCTGGGGTTCATGCCCTCTTGCATTCTACTAATTCCATATGCACGACTGCATATGAGGAAACTACAATGTTATCTAAAAAGCCTATGGTGTCAACATTCTCAGGACCTGGAATCAATGATTCCTATTATTCCTTGTATAAAGACAGAGTTCCTTTGGGCAGTGGCCTGCTACCACAACAAGGGGCTCCCTTTCACTCTACCCCCTGCCGCCCAAACTCTAACAACAGACGCATCAGACTATGCATGGGAGGCTCACTTGACAGGGCAGTGCATTCAGGGCAAATGGAACCTGAGTCAGTTGCACCTGCATATCAACCAAAAAGAATTGTTAGCTGTACAGAATTCCCTGACAGCCTTCAAAGACCACATCATTCCAGGACAATTATTGGTAAAGACAGACAACACCACAGTTATGTGGTACATAAACAAGCAGGGGAGAACCCACTCATACCCTCTCTGCAGACTAGCCATGGCTCTGTGAAACATAGCCTTGAGCTACTAAGTGCACCTACAATCTCAGTTCCTGCCAGGCAAGCTAAATTCACTGGCAGATGACCTAAGCAGAAATCTCATGGATCCACATGAATGGAAACTGGAACCAAAAATATTCAACCTGTTGAGGAACAAATGGGGGATGACTCCAGAGATAGACCTGTTTGCCTCCCTCGGAAATACCAATTGGACAAATTCTGCACAAGGACTCCCCATAGTCAAGCTTGGAAAGTGGATGCCCTGTCCTTTACCTGGGAAAGCCTCTCGGTTTATGCCTTTCCCCCTCTGCCTCTCCTCTTGAAGGTTTTGCTAAAGATCAAACAGGACAAACCAAGGACAATACTGATTGCACCAGACTGGCCTTGCCAGCACTGGAACCCCCTCTTGCGCAGTATGATACTGCTGGAGCCATGGCACCTATCTCAGACACCTTCCCTGCTGTCTCAGCAGACAGGCCAGATTCTGCACCCTCAGCTTCAAACCCTGAACCTTGCGGCCTGGCTAATTCCTTGAGCTCTCCAGTAGCATCCCTCAGTAAGCAGGTGCTAGATGTCATTCTGGAAGCAAGGAGACCTAGTACTAGAAAATCCTATGCTGAAAAGTGGAAAAGATACTGTTCCTGGAGCCAGACTCAGGGGATGGGGATGGGCACAACGGTGCCCAGCTTACCTTATATTCTTCAGTACTTAACAGAAATGCTCCACAAGGGCCTATCCTTCTCGTCAATTAAAATTCACATCTCTCCCATTTCAGCACATTATAATACTGAACCACCCCTCTTCTCTCACCCCCTGTTAAAGCAATTCCTCAGAGGGGCTAAAAAGTTAAGACCCCCCCAGACGAGCCCCTACTTTAGCCTGGGACCTTAACTTTGTATTGGAAAAGCTCACTTTCCCTCCATTTGAACCAGTTGCAACTGCAGAGTTGAAATTCCTTTCTTGGAAAACAGCCTTCCTTCTAGCCATCACTTCAGCAAGAAGAGTGTCTGGATTACAGGCCCTCATGGCAGTGGAGCCCTTCATTATCTTCCATGCAGACAGGGTTTCCCTCAGGACCAATCCTTCCTTTATGCCCAAGGTGGTGTCTAGTCTGGCCCTAAATCAGTCCATTCATTTGCCTACCTTTTTCCCGAATCCACAAAACAAAGGAGAACAAATACTGCACACTTTGGACGTGCACAGATAATTTAGATTTTATTTGGACAGGACTAAGCCTCTCAGAAAATCTGAACAGCTGCTAGTTGGCTTTGCTGCAGGGTCAAAGGGGAAGGCCATTTCAAAGCAAACCATTTCTAAATGGCTAGCCCATTGCATTCATTTCTGCTATAAGCACCATGGAAAACCTACCCCACAGGGGATAAAATCACATTCCACCAGGGCTGAATCTACCTCTACAGCCTTTCTCAGAGGAGTCCCTACCAGGGACATCCTAGAAGCTGCTACCTGGAGCGCTGTACATACCTTCACCAAGCATTACCACATGCCTATTTTTTCTAAATCCATGGCTGATTTTACCACTGCAATCTTGCAGGGCTTAATAGCTGGCCCTAATGCTCTCTAACTTCCTCCTCCCTTCCTTAGCTTTGGGAATCAACCCAAATGTAATGACTGCAACAGTGAAACATAAAGAACATAGTACAGTTGTGTACACTTACCATAAATGTAGATGTTCGAGTGTATTCACTGTTGTAGTCCTGGTTACCCACCCTCCAGTCCCCTGACTTCTCTTGGCTCTACCTTTCCTTCTTGTTTTAAGCTTTCTGGTGTATTTGCTTTTTGATGGAGGTGTAAAATAGCATATAATTGCTTCCCTTTGAGGGGACACCTGACATCTGGGGCAAGAAAAACTGATGTAATGGCATTGGCTGCATGTTTTATACCCCTGACGACCTGACATCATGGAAGAAGAGACAGCATCCGATGCAGGAATCCAAGACTCTGGTATTCAGGCCGGCTGAGGGCTACCTATAGGCAGATAACCCAAATGTAATGCCTGCAACAGTGAATACACTCGAACATCTACATTTATGGTAAGTGTTCACAACTGTACTTTCTTCGCAAACCCTATGTGTTTGTCTGACACATGACTGGGATGATATGAGGATTAATGTCACTAGTGAATGGCTGACATGATTCCAAGATCTCATCAGTTGATGTATATACAATAATATCTGCGTACACTGATTACTTTCCAAGCCTCATGTGGATTGCAAAAGCATACACACCCCTGTTGACATGGAAGCCTCTTCTATGATATGCAATGGGGCCACATTACTGCAGTCAAAAACATTACACACCCCTGATATTTGACATATGACCTATGTAATCCAATCCTGAGTCAGATGACTGTCAGTCATGGAGATGCTGACTGAGATGCATACCATATTGGGGGTGCATAACTGTGCACACCCTTAAACCAATAGTTTGTTGAAGCACCTGCTAACTGAAATACAGCAGTCACTATTCCTGGAAGGGGCACAGTAGCATGGCACATCCTTGACTTTGCATAATTAGGTCCGTCTTCCCTACAAAGGTACCACAACTCTGCCAGATTGCAAGGCCAGCTCATGTGCACAACTCGTGAAAGTCACACAGTGACGTCAGTATTGCTGTGGAGTGTGTGTTATGTGTGGGCCAATTCATAATCTTGAATGTGTTAAGATATAGCCATTCTTAGCTAGCTTTGGATGTATGCTTCAGTTCACTGTTGTATTTGAAGATGACAACCCTCCCCATCCTCAGCCTTATTGCAGATGCCTGACAACTGTGGGTCACATGAATGTTAGTTTTCAGTGTTTCACATTCACTCCAAAATGTCTACAGGCCTATTTTCAGGTAATGAACAGCATCTGTAAAGGTGTACACTAGCACCAACAACCTTCAAGTTGGGGATGGTGGCCCTGATGTGATGTGAGCTGCTGCTTGTGCACCACACATAAACTTAGGACTACTGTCTGTAGGTTTCAGCCTTGGTCTCATGACACCATTACACATTGCAACACATGCCTTTGGAAGATCTGGGGTCATGCTTTTAATACCTGTATGGAGGTCTAGATGATGTTTCTTGTGGGATAAATCTCCCATCTAATTACCCTAACTCATAGAGCACACTTATGCAGTCTCCATGCGATTGTTGATGCAGGTAATACACAGGCAGGACTTGCTAGACATTTGTGCAAATGCCTCAGTGTTGCTGCATGTATCTGGATAGCCTCCCTGACCAGTTTGCACTATGTATTGTCATCTGTATTGGATGGCCATCTGTGTCTTGTCAACATCACTGCCGTCCCATATTTAATACACCTCTAGATGACTGTCTGCACTGTTTGCCATGGAATATACAATGGTGAGGTAATGTTATTTTACCCTACTCCTGACTACTACCTTTCAGATATGGGATCCATGTCATGCACTGGAAGATGTCTGTAAGCCGTGGCTGCCTGTATTGCAGGCAGCTGGCCAATTGTCATGGACATACTTCTCGGACAGCAGACCATTACATGGTGTAACATAGAGGCCTGTACTTGATGTCAGATGTGTACTGCAGAAGAGTGAATGCTGTCACTGCATCACAAGCTGCCTCCACAATATGTTAATTGGAGTGTGTGCACACATATGCTTCCAGTGTATTGTAAGGTTTGTAAACCCCATATTTGTTGTCCTAACATAGGATTCTGTTTTATACATTAATTGCACGTTAGCTGCACATTACGGGTTGTAAAATGTGTGGAATGTGTTATTGTGCTCTGTCATTGTATATATATCAGGAGCAGTTGACACCATCATAGGGGTGTGTATACTGTTGTATCGACTGTATGAGGTTTATGTTTCATACATGTCCCTGCTGTAGGCCATTTGACCCACCATTTGGCTTGTCTCTGTCCACACATCTTGCACTGACGGTTTGTGAGTTATACTGCAGAAATCGTACCTACCCTTCACCATGGTGACCACTGTGATGCTGTGCAGTTAACACCAACAAAACTGAACATGTACAACATGCATTATAGTTAGGTGTGATAAATGTGTACAGGGCATATAGCATGGCCTTAACATGGCTGGTGTATTGGCAAACATGAAAAAAATAACCCCATACTCAGCAGCCACTGGCTGCTGCTGCCCCAGTTGTATACCTGAGGGACCTACATAGTTGTGGGAGAGAGGTAATTTCAGTAGCCACTCATGTAACATTGCTACAGGGTGGAAGCAACATTTCAGAACATTAACAGAATAAACAGCAATACTACAGAATATGCAGCCCAACACCATAGATGTGCACATCTGTCCATTACTAAACTTCAGCTACAGACTATCTTCTCTGATATATGCATGCAGATTCTCTACAGATATAAATGTAGAATCAACACTCTTCTAGCTATGTGCACTGTGGCTTTACCTGCACACTCCTCAGACATTGATTGGGTGCCACCCACCTCAACAATTCTGGGTTCTGCTTCATTTTGGGTGTGCTGGGCGGGTGCACCAAGGCTAGCAAGGAGCTGTTCCATACGTGTCAGTGGGGGATGGATGGCTGCATCCCCACCTGTGGCTATCCGCTCCCTTGCTACAGCAGCTGCTTGGTTCCATGCATGACACAAAATGTCACTAGTGCGATGACTGACCTGGTCATAATGCCGGTTCTTTTGTCCAGCAATATTCATCCTGTGGACCAGTTCTTAACACAGGGCTGTTCGGTCATGTATGGCTTCTGTGCCACTCCAGAACAGGACATCATACTGCTGTATGAGATACTGAATGATTACATCATTCTTCAATGAAGTAAAGGTTGGTAGCCTTCCTCGTGGCATGGCAGCTGGAAGACATAAACAGGAGAAAAGGTTACATGACCTCATACAGTTGTCTACTTGCACATCAACACAGAATATTACTTGACAATATTCCAAACTACAACCTAACCCTATAATCAGCTGTCATTACACTCCTGGCCCAGAACTATCTTATTGCACCCAATATTGCACAGTTAACTGCATAATCTTCTATTCTCCATTCATTTCTGTGCATAGGGATGACAATGGCCATCATCCATGTGGATGGTGTGTGGATGGTGGCAAGTCTGTGTTTGACTGTACTATTACTCTAGCTGCAACATATATATTTAAGTTGATTGCACATTAGCCTTAGACACCACTGTGATAACCTGGAAGATGTCCAACAGTCATAACTACACTATTATGTTACATTGTCATTGCTGGAAGACTTGCCACTGATTTGGCTGACATAGGTCAAGTATATGTGTGTGTGCCTACAGATATCAGTCACAAATGTGCTTATTGTCCAGCAGAGCACTGTACAGTTGAATGTTATTAATTCAAGATATTACATGCAGTTCAGCACACATCTGCAACAGTACTGTACTATCCACATGCCCTATATATGTCTCTTAGCTTTCCAAGACAAACATATATCATACTCATATTCACAGGTAATGTATGGACATGGACAACACCCCATTAACTGGCCTAGCAGTGGCACAGTCAAAACTGTTTGACAGACACTCTAGTGGTTGCCAAATGTGAGCAGTCCTTTCCCAGTGTGAGCAAGCTGCTGGGCTGTAATACCACCTCTCGGACTCTTAGAGCATCACATGTGGACAAAGCCTAACATGATGGTGGGGGGGGTAAATAGGGACATATCGTACATATTCCTGTTACAGAGTTATGAAGTTTTTAAGCATAATACATTTTGCATTACTGTAACTGTTCTGAAGAATGTGTAGTTTTACACTCAAGTGTTTGTCATTACTTCATTTCAGTCCTCAGCTATTTGTCAGACAGATAGAGATGTCAAGAGGAACAGACATAACAGCTGATTTCAAAATCTGGACATTCTGTGAAGATTTGTACATTCGACAGGTATGGTTGTGATGTCTCCCACTGCAGACAGAGCCAGATGCTATGCCCATAGCAGTTGTACAGCAGGACATCAGTACAGCAAGTTTTGCTGACACATATACATTTTTCAAACTCAGCTATTCCATTATTACAGACCAAGTAATACATTAAATTACACCCTCAAATGTTTCGCATACCTTTTTTTGTGGGGGGGGGTGGTCTATATTCATACCTAAGTGTTTTGGTTTGGTTGTTGTCTCGCTCTGTGTCGTTTTTTATCTCTCTCTCTCTCTCTGTAGTACAGGGATTGAGTGGGTTTGATTAAGTGACAGCATGGCTTTTGTAGGTGATGGTCAAGACCAGCTGATGGCCTATGCACCAGTCGGTGTTCCCCACTTGCTAATTGTATACAAAGCAGCTGTGTAGTTCTTCCAATAGCCAATATCATGGCAACCCACTCCTATAAATGTGTACTTCCTGTTGTCATTGTCCTGTTACCTTCGCTATAAGGAACACATCCTTCCCTGTGTGTGGAGAAGCAGTGTTACAGACAGCAGGTGAAAATATCTCTTACAACACAACATGTGAACATAGGCCAACTGCAGGTTTATGTATGGTTCCTGGTGTAGGGACAGAGTGTGAGTATCACTGTTATATGCTTTGAATACTGCTAGTTTAACAGGGTTTGTGTGTACATGCTAGTTCTGCATAACCTGCAGCCTGACAATGTTATGTATCTGCATAGCTCTCAACTGTAGGGATATACACATAATGGCCAGGGTTTTGGCCACCATGTTTAGTGTGTTCCCCAAACAGGTGTTGTCCTTAACAAATCATTGTCATACTATGTTGACTGCTGTCAGTAAATGGAAACATGCATTAGTGTTTGTGACTTCATATCCCTCAGGAAGGATATATTGCAAACAGTCCTGTAATGCCAGCAACTTTCACAGTGTATGAGTGCAATATATCGAATATGGCCCTGTGTTTGGCCCTATGTCCTCCACTTATATACCAGGCTTTGTCCAGATGTCATGTAGTAAGAGGTTGATAGGTATCGACTATCATTATTTAGTGCTGACATTCCTGCTCTCATTGCACTGATGTTTTAGACTACCACTCATGTTGTGGGATAGGGGCCATAAATATGGGCCATAGGCTAGATTACATGTGTGACCATGTACAGTCAAGAGGTCATTGTATAGTAAACACTGTTATATACCCATGGAACACATTTTGGGGGGGGTACATGTTTGACTTAGGCTGTTAGTACATGTGAGAGATATTACTAATAAAAACATAAAAGGTATGTAGCTGTACTTTTTGATACTATGGTGATGGGGACAATGGTGGGTTAGAGGTTACTGTTTGGCACACAGTCTGTTTGTCAGTTTGACAGACCAGTTTGAAGTGAAGCATTGTTATGTAAAGGACCAATTTACATTGTAACATTTCATACTTTTCCCACTAGGTGGTTCACTGAGGAGTGTAATTGGAGGCTGTTGGCTTAATCATGTAATTGAATGTTGATTGATTTTTGTATTCAAGGCAAGTGTGTTTTGTACTGTTGTACTACATGAAGGCTTTTGCCATAACATCAGTGTTTGATACTTTGTGTGGCTTACTTTGGTTAACACCTGTCCCTCTGTGCAAGGCATGGTCATTATTTGGCCAGTTGTGGCCTACTCATAACCCTCAACTGTACACATTTTTCCATAATGTCCAAATGTTGGCATCATAACTTTTGTGTGTTCCTCCTTAATTAGCTTCCTTTTTGGCAAAAAGCTGAGGATTGGACTCATTCAATGATGAAAAACATTTGACTGTAAGACTCCACATCCTTCAGAAAAGTAATGCTATTGCAAATCCTCTAGTATTCTATCAGTTTTCTAAGATTGTAAGATAATATTTATAATCAGTCCCTATTTGTCCACCATGATGGTATACTTTGTCCATATTTCTGCCTATAACATGTTGAGAGGTATGGTACTGCTGATGACAATTCTGACAATTAGAAAATGTCCTGAGATGATAGGAGCAAGAATGTATCATGTTTCCTTTAATATTTGCATAATTCAGTTATGTTGTATTTTACACATCTACATGCTGTAAGACATGGCATAAACAACTGAAATAGTACAGAAATAAACCTTTTTTGGGAAAACAGTGGTGTTATGTGTGTTTTTTAATGCAAACATTCTCATTTGTTCAAACATTACACTCTGGTCATTTGCTAAGTTGGCAGCTGTAGGATTACTGGCTGTTTGGGTTTCACTGTGCTCTCTTTAGTCATTTCAGTTACTTGCTTAAGAGATTGTTGTATGTCTGGCCACTGTGTAAGGCCTATCATGATTATGTAGCAGGATAGTGTGTACTTGTTATTTGGACTGTGTATGTGTGGGGTCAGCAGATGAATGCCCCATACCACCCCAGCATTCTAGCTACAGTATGACCTGCCACAGGATATGTAGGGGTATTGTGTGACTCTCATGGGGGTTATATCTATCAACACAGCCATTGTACTGTGGTGTTTGCTATGCTTATCAGTATTTATCTGCAAGTGTGTTGTTTATTTATATATGTATGTATATACACATATATATAGCAAACATTCACTGATATATGTTTACACACATATAAATATATGTGCATGTATATGGGTTCACTTTATAATTTCGAAAAACTGAAATCTCGAATTTCAGTTTTTCGAACTTATGAAGTTGAATGTTGAAAATTGTGAAACACCAGAAGTGCGAAAATCAAAATCCCGAATTTGGAGCTTCTGGTGTTGTGGTGTGTGAATGATGTAACTTCAGGTAAGTATGTATGAGTGTGTAGGTTATGGGCTTTAGTGTATGTTAGTTTGTGTTTTGGCTGTGATGTGTGTGTGCAAGGGGCTGTAAAATGTGTGGGTGTGAGTTACCTTTGTGTGTGCGATTGTGCAATCTCGGAGTTAGTATATATAAGTAGGGGGGGTGTGGGGGGAGCTTGGCTTGTCTGTAGTGTAGGATTGTATGTCTGATTGTGGGGGGACATTATGTATATGTGTGTAGTGTATTTGTAGAGTAAGTTCATGATTTTAAATTTCGCGATTGTGGTGTTTCGCAATTTAAAGCTTTCGGGCATAGAATTTTGGAAAACTGAAATTCGGTATTTCAGACTTTCAAGAGTCTCAAGTGAGTCCATGTATCTATCTATATATATATATATATATATATATATATATATATATATATATATGTATGTATATATATATATATATATATATATATATATATATATATATATATACATATATATATATATATATATATTATATATGTGTGTGTATATATATTATTTGAATGTTTATTGCTTCCACAATATACATTCCCTATAGTACAGGAACAGACAGTTTATCAATAATCCTACCAGGCCACCTTAGCAAGGACTCATCTCTTATCCATTCTCCTTTATGCCTCCCCCATCTTAACTAACCTTTGCCACACTGAACTAAGCAAAATGGAATCCTGTTACAACAAGATTGCCAAGTTTGCTACTGATGCATCTCATAGATCACATCACTGTCTAGCCCTCAAACAACTAAATTGACTTGAGTTACCTCAACTACTCCTACTCAACCAACTCTCAATAACGTATAAACTCTACTACCTTCCTGACAAAACCCCAGCTCTTCATAATCTAATTCTCCCCTATACTACCACTAGAACATTAAGATCTAGTTATCAGAACCACATAACGGTCATCAAACATAAAAATGACGCTGGTAAATCCCTCTATGCCTGCTCCATTGCCAGAACCTGGAATTCACTTCCAAGGCACTTGACTGCCACCTACTCTACTTCCCAATTTAAAAACCTTCTGAGAACTCACTACTGAAATAGCTGGCATTGTTTATGTCACTCCCCAGGTTAAGCCATCCCACTGCACTGTTTCTAGGATTCTGCTACTGATAAAATTGTGACCCCCCCCACATTACATATGTTAAGGATAATAAAGTAACTCAACTCTCATGTATTCTTATTTCTATGGATATGGCTTTCTATCAAATATTTAGATATTTTTAATCTTTGTTATCTATGCTCAAATGTATTATTATTGTTTTCTTATATGTTGACTAATTGTCTCTATTCTATTGTACTGGTATTTGGAGCTTTTCTCCCCGGGCCTCTGCTGAAAATGGACCTGTATCCAGTCAGACTTTCCCGGTAAACAAATGTAAACTAAAATAAAATAAAAATAGTACAGTGATTGCCCTGGAAGATATGTTCATGAAGTCATCCTGAACTCTTACATCTTACATGACTTAATGGTTATGTGATGTGACTATGGTGTACATATTGCTGGGTTCAAAACCGGCAAAGGCTTTTTATTTTATTGCTGAACAGAACAAGGGTTCATGGAGAGAGGGTGATTAAGGCACGTAAAAGCGGCTTTAAGCAAGTTTGCGTGGGTTTGCGTGAAGCTAAGAAGAGTTAACACACGGGTAAACATACAGTTATTTAAACTGTGTGGGCTTGTCTTAGCAGTGCTTACCAATGGGCAAATCCGGTTAGGTAAGATAACTACTGTTTACCTATGCTGTGTTTGTGGATATGTCTACTGGTTTGCCTGTCGCTCAGTGATGGTAATACACAGTTAAACATATAGGTGCTCTATTTAATGTTATGTTTGAATAAACAAGCATAGATTATACTGCTCAGGTGGTGTAGTGATATGATCTCTGACTGTATTGTACAAGGTCCTGGGTTCAAGACATAGGGCTGCTAGCTTTTTCATTAATGTTAAATGACAGGACTGCATGATAAGTTAGTCAAAGCAAGAGCAACTTGTAGAACTCAGTTGGTGCAGTGGAATGGTTGCTGACTGTAGTGTGAAGGGTCCTGGGTTCAAGACTTGTGTTTTGTTGCTGTCCACAACAATGGCTGATGGTGAAATGGTGATTAAGGCACTTTAAAGCAGATTTAAGCAGGTTTGTATGGGTTTGCGTGAAGCTAAGCATTGCTAAAATACGGTTACTCCATTTTAGCTTTGCTTAGCGGCGCTTACACCTGCTAACCCCCGTGCTAATTTCTTTGAAAAAAAAAGAAAAAGGGGTGATAGGGAAGTGGTGAAAAAAGGGACATGCAGAGGGAAAAACAAGATGAAAGATGGATAGGGATGCGCAGGACGAGAGTAGAGAAGGTCCATAGCTGTCCATTTCTCCTACAGTAACAGCTGTGCATATGTATTTAATTTGGAGGTAAATTTGGATGCTCATACCCTTAAGAGAGGGATGAGGACATCAGCAATGTGTTGCCTAGGTAATTGGATAAGATTACATGTGTTCAGTGGGCATGTCTGCAAAATGGACAGCTATGTATGGGGCGTAATTTTTTTGTGGGAACAGATTGCCCTTTTTTTTTTAAGGTGAGAGTGGGTTGTTGGGGAAGGATAGTAGGTATATGTGGGGAGGGAGGTTGTGTAGGAAAACAGACAAGAATGCAGACAGGGGTGTTCTATGACACATGTGGGGGATGAACACCTTGACAGGGAGAGTTGTTGGGAATCAGAGGCACATGAGTCCGCAAATGGTTACAGTGAGACTGAGGTCCCCACCCATGGGGAGTCACCACTGCACCTTCACGGCCCCAAAGGTGGCTGTACTGGAGGCTGAGCAGGAGGGGCAGGCTGACCCTCAAGATGCACCACGCGGCCCTCAAGCTGGCATAGCTGAGCTGCAAACTCCTTTTGTATCTCCCTATGCACCAGACCCCAGACCTGACATTGGCTGGTGGGCTCCTGTCCGCTCCCACTCCGGAGGGGGTGAGCCCCATCCCCTGAAGTGGATCCAGTCATGGGTGGTGGAGGATCAGCGAATAAGAAAGATCTGGGTTGGGTCTCAGTCATGCTGGGGTCCAGTGCCACGGCCAGATGAGGCGGGACAGGCAGATCCGCTGGGATCGTCCTTCCCAGACGAGCTAGGGTGTTGACACTTTACAACATATGTTGGTTAGTTATGAACAATACAATGCCAAGATTAGTTATAACAGCATGCATGGGTGTTCCAGTAGATACCATAACACAATTTTCAATCAGTTGCATGGCAAATAGAACACATTCAGATGTGAAACCACAGTGGATATTACAGCAGCATGCAGGTTACATTGATAGCAACAGGCCACCAATGATTTCATTTCAACAGGGAACAGCAATAAATTGATATTGAAATATTGGTATAACAATGGGGAACATGTCCCAACAGTAGTTTGTTAAAAACATACCATTTATTTTTTTGGTTGTATTATTGTTGCAGATAGGGTGGGGTGAGACAGAGAAATGAACAACTATTTATTACATTGCTCACAACTGTTCTGTGTATTATAGTCTACTCAGTACTCTCCAGATATGGCCTGAAATTACAGCTACCTATGGGCTTGGGGTTGGCCACTGGGCGTTGTACACAGTTATCAGTTCAATCTTTGTACACCTAATATACAGCTGTACTTACCTGCCGGACCTGTGGAAACAATTGGGTTAACACTACATGACTGTTTCTACACATTAACAGGGTTCGGCTTTGGTATCTGCAATCATACTGCATGTGTGTGCTAATGTCATAGTCCACCTTCATTTTTGTACAGCACAATGGGTGCTGGGGACAGTGACCAATAGCCGTGATGGCATGAAACCTGAACATTTTTTGGGGAAAACTAAGTGGTCTATGTACTTCTCTTGCTGTCATCTGCAGCCTTGGGGCTGGCCAGTGAGTGCTGTACACAGTGTATAAGAGACACATCCTACGGTTAATATCCAACCTGTCTTACTTGCCGAAGCTGTGGAAAACTGTGTGTTTACACTACCTGACTGTTTATAACAATACACACATATTCTTGTGTGGAAATATACAGACAGCTTAGTACCACTCTTGGGATTCAAACCCTGCCAGTTTGTTCAAAAAGTAGTCACAATGCTGATGTTTATAAGAACAAGCTATCAAGGAACTGCTGTTTCTTGTGTGAGTGTTTTCTACTTATTAGTCTGTGATTTGGCCAATCTGACCTTGCACTTTTGATATTCCTGCATGGCAGACAGTTGTTCTACTGTGTACTCACACTTTTAGATATTACATTACAGGGAACAAGGGTTAGCAAGCATTTTTAATATGCAGCTATCAGATCATGGTGCAGGGGAACTTTGTTATGCTTAATCTGTTGTACAAGACTTGACTGTTTGCCACATGAATCTCAGATACTTAATGCTATCAGAGCCATATTTGCTGTGCAAAAGCTATACATATTTCCAATTCCTACTAACACATTGCAAATAAAACACAACAGTCCAGAGCTGTATAGTTTTACTGACAGTTTATCACTGTTTTATGTATATCACTAACATTATCTGTGGCAATTTCAGTTTTATTCAGTTCAAACAATGCACAGTTTTACATCACTGACAGGTGATATTCTACTACTTTCGAATATGCTGCCAGCTAGATCAGTACTCACCAGCCTCGCAGCACAACCTTTGCAACCTGCTTCCATGTGCTTCCACGTTTGATGCCCTCTCAGCTGCAGCTGTACAGGAGACAGAGAAACATTTATGACTACCTATCCATCATGTACACAGCCTGGACTATCTTAAACAGCAATTGATACTGATACTTACACACTACTGGGACATTCCCTTCCCGAGCATCTTGTTCCCACTAGTCCAGATGGTCACTCTTTCTCCGCTTGAGATCAGCATAGTGATGCCAAACCTGCTCATCAGTCCAAGGGATCCCAGTAGCACTAGTGAGTTCACAGGCGAGATGGTCCCAGGCCTCCGCTTTATAATCTGAGCCCTGGTACTGGCTCTGCAGCAGTCTCAAATCATGGTTTTCAACCAGTAGTCCAACCATGACCCTGGACTCCAGAATGCCCCAGCGTTGTGCACGAAAGGGAACACCTTCTCCTACTCCAGCTGTGGTGCCTGCAGTGATGAGCTCCAACTAGTTATGGGCTGTATTCCCACCTACAGGGTTTAAATAGGGCCGATTTCCCACACGTTGCCGTGATTGGTTACTTTTGAAACTGCTGAGCTCAGCTAAGCTACAGGCAAACCTGCTTAGCTAAGGTTCGCAGTGCTTAAAGGGGCAGGTTCAGCACTGCTTATCACTGGGCAAATCCACTTAGCTGGACTATTCATTGCTTAGTATTCATATGTACACAATGCTTACACCCGGTCAACATAGCTGTGCAATGCTTAGCATTGCTTATGTTTTATTATATTGGTCTACCACCTGTATGGGATTGATTCATCATTCATTACATAATATAGATGTATTTACCTTCCCTGACATCCCCCAATGTGCTGTGATTAATTTATTCTTGTGTGACTATACTGTGTGGGGCACTTGTATTTATATGGGGATTTCACTACTTTGTTACACTGACACCTGACATCTGGGCCTAATGCACTACTCTGGTTGAGAAAAATAAGTTACATAAATATACAAATAAATAACAATTGTAATGTTTACACATACAAAATGGAAATGGCTTTGGTGAGGCTCGAACTGTGAATGACTAGATGCAAGGCATACACTCTAACTGCTACACTATTACACTTATACTTATACTGGATGTCTATTTGTTTTTAACTTATCCTTCCATATCATCAGGGCTAAGCATAGCTAAGCAACAGGCACACACACGCAGCTACGCTTAAACTTTATTGCATATCTCAAAAAAATTTATTTGTTATGTTTTTTAATATGTACCCTTCAGAATACCCACGCTAATGCTGAACCTGTTATTCTAGCAACTTTCTGGCTTTGTAGGGATGCTTGTCCCTTATGGATTTGTCCAGATTCCTTACTCTGACGGGTTCGGAGGTGTGCACTATGTGCTTATGCTAAACCTGTTATTCTATCAACTTTCTGACTTTTGTAGGGATGATTGTCCCTTATGGCTTTGTCCACATTTCTTACCCTAACTGGTTGGGGGTGTTACGAGCATTCTTGCTTGTTTTAAATTGCCGTATGACAATTCTAGTGTGCAGGGGGCATGTGTATTGTGAGAGCACTGCTCTCAGACACACACCCTGCACTCGTACACAGACCTGTGTCCGTTTTACAGCACAGCAGTGCGCCTTCATACATATGCATGGTGCTCTGCTGTGCTGAACAGCCACGGCTGCTTCCGTGCAGGAATAAGTTATTACTGTACAGGCGTTTGCTGAATCCGGGGGTATATATATATATATATATATATATATATATATATATATATATATATATATATGTGTGTGTGTGTGTGTGTTTGTGCGCATGTGTACATATTAGAATCTTTGTAAAACCAGGTTACTACATAGAATTTAACAATGTTACAGAAAATGTCTATAATTATGTATGACCATACTGCTACATATCAGTCAGCATTAAGAACAAATCATAATGCATCTGTTTGCATACTTTCTGCAGACTCACACTGTGCTTTGTTCACTCTTCCAGACAGGAAATTATCTCTACAAGTGAAGACATTACATGAACATTCACATAAGTAAGAAGAGTAAATAAAGCAAGTAATCTCAATGAATTCATTCTCTGCTTGGCTGTATACCAAACAGGAAGCTGTACTCCATTAGACCCTCAGATTGCTTCCAGGGTAGAAGCAGGGAGTAATTTAGCAACTTTTTTTCTCATGATTTTGAAACGCTCCAAACTGATTTTCATTGGTTAATCAAGTGTGAGATTTTGTGCTTAGTCTGAGAGAAAAAAAAACTGTTAAGAGAAAACTGCCAGACTCATGAAAATGCATATTAATGTACCAATTTCAATATTATATATACACTTTGTATAATGCAACAATATGGTGAGCAATTTTGTATTTTGAAAGAACAAATGTAAATTACTATGAAACAATATATTTCTGTATGATAGAATATGCTAAAAATTGTAAATAAATGTGTTTTATGCATTAAGTGACAGAACCATTGATGTTAAGTTGTCTATCTCGCCTTCGTTTCTTGCTTGTTGGGATCGGCGCCGATCCTCAGCTCTGACTCGGCCATCTTCAAGGCTACCCTTTATCCCATGATGCCTAGCACTAGCTACCCTGATCTCGTTTGCCGCTTCATCTGCAAGGTTCATGGTTACTGGCTCAGGCTTGTATAACTTTATTAATCTGCCTTTTTTGTGTCAAATTAGGGTTTTCTTTTAGATATCTGTTGTTATATATAATTGTTGTGATAACTAGTAGTTTTAGCTAGTGTATGGTAGTTGTTTCCCCCCCTTAGAACTTGTTTAAATTAGTGAGTTCTCTCCTCTCCCTCCCTCTCCTGTAGTTGTGTTTAGTCTTTGGTAGGTAGTCGTTTGAGTTAGAGGCTCCCTAGTTTAAAAAAAAAAAAAAAATATATATATATATATATATATATATATATATATATATATATATATATATATATATATATATATATATATATATATATATATATATAAAATCTTATATTGCTTTTTTGTGGTAGTGTTGCCCGTTTTCTTTTTCCCGAATTTATTGGGTCTTTTTTTGTGTATTTGTACTTAGTGTGCTGGCCTGTTGGCCTAAGTATTTAGACAGGGTATGTCTAAAGAAACTAAAGTGTCGGGATTCAAGAAGTGTGACTCTTGCTGTGAGAAGATGTCTCTGACAGATGGGCACATTTCTTGCGTCTACTGCCTAGGCGCTGTGCACCTGCAGGACTCTTGTTCTATCTGCCATGCATTTAGCCCAAGAGTTCTGCAGGAACACAAAAATAAACTTATTTTGAGAGGTCTTCTCAAGCCTCAGGATTCACCGGCCAAGGCTCAGCCCGTGAAATCCCCTAAACCAGCCAAATCATCGGCTCCCACCTCGGAGCCGTCATTGGCCCCAACCTTGCCTACTACCTCTTCGGTCCCAGCTGGAACCGAGGAGACTGCTTCGTTGTCAGCTCCACTAGTACCCTCGGAGCCATCAAAGACTAAAAAAAAGCCAAGGTCCCCTTCGCTAGACTCCATTCATTCGGCTCCTCGGTCTCCCCTTTTACAAAGTGACTGTAGTCATAGATCTTCACATTCTTCTCGGTCCTCTAGGCTCTCAGACCATGACGTGGAGAGAGTGGTCAGTAGGTTGTTGAAGTCGCAGGCACTGGCCAAAATGTTGTCCAGCCCTCCTCATCAGGTGTCGGCTTCGTCCATTTCTGTCGATGTTCCTCCTCCGACTCCATTGAGCTCGGAGTCGGAGTTTATTGGGGCTCGAGTTGTGGAACCGTCGGCTCCGATTACGAGCATCGGCGCAGGTGAGCTCGGCTCCTACATCGGCCTCGGAGACGTCTCCCTCGGTGCGGAGGAGGATTCCGGCCTCTTCAGAGCCGGCGCCTTCTCTGCATTGTGCAGGGATGCCTTTGATGTCATGAGGAGTGTGCTGGCCTCCCAGTCAGCTCCACCTTCGACCCTACTGGCTCCATCCCCCATAGTGCCCGCGTCAACCTCTGTCCCTCCTCCATACCCCAAGTGTGGGAACCAGTGCTCCAGACCACCCCATTGGGTGTTTCCTCTTCCTCCGAGGCCTTCGCTGATCATTCAGAGGAGCCCCCTCGGAAGAAGAAGTGCAAGAGGAAGCACATTGAATCCCCCGAGTCTGTCACTTCGGATACGGATTTAGATGAATTGGAAGGGTCCCCGAGATCCCCCTCTGAAGATGTTTCCTTTGTGGACATCCTAGAAATGTTTAAGCAGAGGGGGAACTGGAATACCCTTGCCCCTACCGAAGATGAATCTGTATTCCTGGATGCGTTCAGTTCCCGACCCTCCCCCTCCTGGGTTTCTCCGCCCTTCGATCCACTAATGTCAGTGGTGGCTCGAAGGGCTTGATCAGCCCTGGATACAGTGGAACCAATCCCGAGGAGGCCAAGTAAGTTTATCGCTGCTCCCTCGGCCAGACAGTTCCTTGCTAAGGGTGCTCCTATGGATGCCATGGTAGTAGCAGCAGCCACTAAAAAGGAGTTAGCGGCAACTTCTTCCTCTGTCCATCCTCCTAACAAGGAGTCCAGGACCATGGACAGATACGGGAAGTGAATGTTTGCTTCAGCGACATTCTCCATGAGGTCACTGAACTACCTATGCCATTTCACCAGGCTTCAGAGGGATCTCCTGAAAGAGTTCGGAGATACCCTTCAGGATCCATCAGCTGAAGGGGCTCAGGCTAAAGTGGCTTCTCAGCTGACAACCCTTAACTCAGTAGTCAACTCCTCCATGAGGCTCATTTCCTATGCAGCCGATGGTGCGAGTAGAGCTGCGGGTACAGGTGTGGCACTTCGGAGACATGCATGGATGCGGCTGTGTAACTTTGCGGAACCCTTCAGAGCATCATTCACCAGCACTCCCTTTGACAGTTCCTTTCTTTTTGGACCACAGGTGAAAGACACTCTCACTAGGTGTGAGCAGGAAGGCAATACTCTCTCTGCCGTGGAAGTCCATTTTTCCACTCCTTCTAGACCATACCCCAAGGGTCAGAAGTGTGGGAAAATGTGGTTTTTCAAATCCCAGGGAGCTTCGCCTTACACACATGGTGATTTTTCCTCCAGGGACAGAGGAGGAAATAATAATAACAACAGACGCCACCCTCGTGGCAGAGGGGGTCCGCAGAATCAGGGCAGCAGATAATCTTTCTCTGACAAGCCCTTCCAACATCCCTGAAGTATTGCCTGACTGTCCGCCTCTGGAGGCAGTTGGGGGAAGACTTTCAATGTACCCAAAGGCCTGGCTAAATGTAATGCAAGACAAATGGGTACATTCAATAATATCCGGAGGTTACAGAATCCCATTTTTTCAACCCCCTTTTCCATCACGCAAGTCCCCCCAGATGTTCCACACAATCTGAGGGACCAAGCAGTTATAGAAGTTTCAAAACTGCTAGGAAAAAAGAGTCATCCAGGAAGTCACAGCAGACCAATACGGATCCAGAACTTACTCAAGGTTCTTTTTGGTACCAAAAAAGACAGGGGACTGGAGACCTATTTTGGATTTCAGCAGACTGAACAGGTCTGTTCAAAGAACAGAGTTTCAGATGGCCATGCTACAGTCCATTCTACCCTTTCTGAGTCAGGACAATTGGATGTGCTCCATAGATCTCCAGGATGCGTACTATCATATCAAGATGGACAGACTCTCCAGGAGGTACCTTCGCTTCCGGCTGGGAACCAGTCATTATCAGTTCAGAGCTCTGCCCTTTGGTCTCACCACAGCCCCCAGGGTGTTCAGCAAATGTATGGCAGTGGTCACGGCTCACCTGAGGCATCAGGGATTCCAGGTGTTTCCATATTTAGACGACTGGCTCCTCACTGCTACTACCAGGCATCAGCTTCTTCAAGCCAGGGACTACATAATTTCAATTTGCTCTCAGCTAGGCATTATAATAAATTTAAAAAAATCTGCCTTGTTGCCCTGTCAATCTATTACTTATATAGGAGCAGACTTAGACACAAGGAGCATGTACGCAAAGCTACCTTCGGGCAGGCTGTCCACAATTCGCCAGCAGGTTCAATTCCTCATGCAGTGCAAAATGGTACAAGTCAGGTATGTCCTTCAAACCCTAGGCTCTATGGCAGCGGCAATTCTTCTGATACCTCTGACCCGTTTTCACATGAAAATCCTTCAGTGGCTTCTATTCACACAGTAGTCCTTCCAAAAGCTCCGCATGTCTCATATGATCATGATTACAGAAGCATGCAAAAGACACCTTTCCTGGTGGATGGTCTCCCCTCTAGTGACTCAGGGCAGACCCTTCATTCATTCCCCTCTGTTTGCCACAGCGACCACAGATGCCTCACTGATAGGGTCAGGGGAACATTATCAGGGCAGAACAGTCCAAGGCACTTGGCAGCCTCACGAGTACCATCTGCACATAAATGTCTTGGAGATGAGAGCCGTGCTCCTAGCATTGCAAGCCCTTCAGGACTCTCTCCCTTCTGGGACCATTGCAGTTCAAACGGACAACATGTCAGTGGTGTGGTACATCAACAAGCAGGGCGGAACCAGGTCCTACCCCCTATGTCGAGAAGCACTCAGACTCTGGCAGTGGGCGATTTCTTCCCAACGATTTCTGATTGTGACGCACATCCCCTGGAAGTCCAACGTCATAGTGGACAGGCTCAGCAGAGCTATTCTCATGCCTCACGAGTAGTCTCTCAATCAGGTAGTTGTGGATCTGATCTTCCGCAAATGGGGACAGCCTTGCTGTGATCTGTTTGCCACCCCCTTCAACACCAAATGCAGCAACTACTTCTCCCTTTTACCACTTCCCGATCACCTTGCCAGAGATGCTGTAGTCCACGATTGGCCTCAGGGACTCCTTTATGCCTTCCCTCCGTTCCCTTTTATACCCGAACTCATACAGAAAGCTATTCCGTTGGGTTGCAGAATGATCCTCATTGCCCCCTACTGGCCTCGACAGATTTGGTTTCCATTCCTGCACCATTACCTCATCGAGCAGCCTTGGACTCTGGATCCTATTCTAGACCTACCGATTCATCAATCAGGAGAACTGCATCAATCCCTCCAAACACTCCAGCTCACAGCTTGGTTGATCCAATTCCAACATTAGCCAGGCTTCCCAGCATTTCCCCAGCCGTGCGTAAGATTATTGTCTCTTCTCACAAGTCCGCCACAAGGAAGACTTATGCTAGCAAATGGAAACGTTTCTCTTGTTGGGCAGAGGCTAGGAACATAGATCCCTTTTCAGCCCCAGTGCACGAAATCTTGGAGTTCCTAACAGAGCTTTTCCATTCTGGGTCTGCTTCTGCCACAATCAGGGTTCAACTAGCGGCCATCTCTAATTTTCATGTTGGTTTTTCTGATCTAAACATTATGTCTCATAAGCTGTGGAAAGCTTTTCTCAGAGGGACTACTCTCCTTAGGCCCCCAGTAAGAGATCCCCCACCTCCTTGGGACCTTAATTTGGTACTAGCCTCCTTGATTATGCCCCTTTTTGAACTGGCTGCATCCTGCTCCATTAAGTTCCTATCTTGGAAAACTCTCTTTCTGGTAGCTATTACCTCAGCCAGATGTGTCTTGGAACTTCATGCACTGAGTGTTCGTCCTCCATATTTAGTTTTTCATAAGGACAGGGTTGCTCTGAGAACTAACCTTTCCTTCCTTCCTTCTGAAAGTCTGCTCGGAGAATAATCTAAACCAATCTATAGACCTCCCTGTGTTTTTCCCTAACCACACCAACAAGGCAGAATACAAACTACACCAATTGGATGTTCATAGACAATTGCATTTTTACCTGCATAGAACGAAGGATATAAGAAAGTCGGACCAACTTTTCCTTTCCTATGCTAGGGGCAAACAGGGTCTTTCAGTTTCTAAAGTGACTCTGTCCAGGTGGTTGTCTCACATGATTACCTTCATCTATCAACTAAGAAACAGAGTTGTCTATCAAACCAAAAGGTCATTCTACTAGGGCTTTGGCCACATCTGTAGCCTTCCAGGCTAGGTTGCCCTTGGACTCTATCTCTGCCGCTGCCATGTGGGCAAATCCTCATACCTTTGTTTCTCATTACAAGTTAGACATGGTCTCCAAGAGTAGAGCTAACTTTGGTTCCACTGTTCTGAAGAGTCTGTTCCAATGAGCCACCCAGGATTATAGGTGCTAGGGACGCTGTCCCAACAAGCAAGAAACGAAGGTGAGATAGACAACTTAACATAAAGAAGTTATATACCTACAATAACGTTCCATGTTAGTTGTCTTCATCTCGCCTTCTTTCTTGCATCCCACCCTCCATCCCCCTGTCCTATTGGACCGAGAGGAGTTCTGGTTTCACTGGCTGAGTTTTCTCTGGTTTGTTTCCAATACTGACTGAGAGAAAAGGGTTTGCTCAACCTATTTGTTTGGACAGGTTGATTCTCTGGCTATGTCTGGGGTTAGCTATTACAAACGAGATCTGGGTAGCTAGCGCTAGGCATCATGGGATAAGGGGTAGCCTCGAGCCAGTAAACAGCTCTCGAGCTATAGAAGATGGACGAGTCGGATCCGAGGATCAGCTCCGATCCCAACAAGCAAGAAAGAAGGCAAGATGAAGACAACTAACATGGAACATTATGGTAGGCACATAACTTCCTTTTAGCATATTCTGCCATACAGAAACATATTGTTTCACAGTAATTTACAGGTGTTCTTTCAAAATACAACATTGCTTGCATTTTGTGCTTGAATCTACCTATCCCATTTGGTTAGAGCTTAGCCTTGCCTATCCCATTGATAATTATATATAACCCCTAATGAAAATAACTAGTATCATACCACAGATAATTTGAGTGAACCCATGTATGGAATAAAGAAAGCATTTAGGAGCTGCATCAGTCCATCAGTAGTACAAGGGGCAGTCCTGGGGTACATTTTCTGTTTCCTATCTATAGATCTAAGTTGGGCTTGACTATGGACAGGGAAGAAATTTGTTTTTTTTGGATGGGTAGTCTGTTCCAGAGCAGCAGTATCCTCTGCGAGATATACATGTCCCTACAAACGGTTCTGTTAATGTTGTGGATGAGATTTAAATCCGTAGATAGAGCCATTCTGATGCCATTTGACTTACTGAAGTGCAGTAAATCCATCTGTATTTGTTCAGAGGATGCCTTGTATGCCAGACACAGGTCATCTCTTAGCAGTCTATAGAATACTAAGTATAGTGACAGAGCTTTGAGTCAGTCCACGTAGGACATGTTGTTTAAACCTTCTATCCTTTTACTAAGGTATTTCTGTGGGTGCTCCAGTTGTTGCATGTGTGGACAGATGCATGCCGAATGGGGCATTGTATTCAATGATTGGCCTAATGAGGACTGAGTAAAGTGGGGCAATGACATCCTTAGATCTGGACACAATCCCTTTGTTTATAAGCTGTGCAATATAGAAGGACTTTCTTACAGTAATGGACATATTCTAGTCAAAAGTTAGGTCAGTGTCCATGTAAGTTCCCAAATCCCAAACAACTGGGTCAACTCTTAGTGATGAATTGTCAGTGTGGTAGTTCTCTAGATTAGATGACTTCCCAAAGGGTGCAATAATGAATTTTTAGCATTTAGTTTCAGTCCATGAATTTGTCACCAGTTATTTATATGGGAGAGACCTTCTTGCAGGATGGCTAAATCATTTGGGGATTCAGTGACTACTCCTAGCTTACAGTTACCTGCAAACTTAGTCAGCCAGTGTTCTTTGGTATTGGCTTTTACTTCAAAAACGTTGATGCATCCTATCTGTGAAGCAGTTGGCAATCCAGTGGGTGACACAGGGGTTAATTCACAGTCTATTTACTTTTTCTGCTATGCCTGAATGGGGAATTGTGTCAAAAGCTTTGGCCAAATTGTTTGTACAATTTTGACTTCATTCATTGCTTTTGTGACCTTTAAACAAAAAGCCACCAGGTTGAATAAGAATAACTTGCCCTTGACGAATCCAAACTTTCCATATGTTTTTCACTTTTCTTCACTGTTCACTGAAAGTTATATATGGCCTTTTTCCCCACTGTAGTGTGACCCTGGAGTTAGTATATATAGTATGGGGGTGTGAAGCTCCCCACATAGTTTGGATATAAATTATGTTCAGAAGAGAGTAATTTATTGGAATTGCAAGTATCCATGTATATAGTTCAAAATATTTAAAATAGGTGGGGGGCTACACCTCCCACACCCCCCCTTACTGTATATACTAACTCCAGGGTCGCACTACAGTGGGAAAAAGGCCATATATAACTTTCAGTGAAATGTATTTCAGTGAATTGTGTTTTCAGTGAATTGAGCTTTAAGTGAATTGTTCACAGTCAAATGTGTTTCAGTGAAATGTGCTTTCAGTGAAGAGTCCTAGACCCATATAGATATATATACATATATATATATATATATATATATATATATATATATATATATATATATATAGATAGATAGATAGATGCATATGTATATATAGATATATAGATATTTGTTTTTTTAATTCTATTTTATATTATTTAATTATTTAATATTTTAATATTTTAATGTTATTAAAATAAAAATAAAAAAAATCTATATCTAGCTATATATATATATATATTTATATATATATATATATATCTATGTCTACACACACACACACACACATTTATATATATATATATATATATATATATATATATATATGTGTGTGTGTGTGTGTGTGTAAAATTTCAGGATTGGGGGCAGGGGGCAAGGTATCCCCCCTCCACTCACACACACACACACACACACACACACACACACACACACACACACACACAAGGTTATGTATTTTTAGAAGTTTCAACAAACAGGTTTTCAGTATTCATCTTTCAGAAAACATTTAGTTAAAAGACAGTTATTCAATCACTTGTAGGTAAACCATGCAAATAAGCAGTGTTGAACTGTAGGAAATGTGTGATATCTATTATATTAAGCAGTTATCTGTAACAAAACGTGTTAAGGCAAGGCTAAACATACCTAAAATGGCAGAAGGTTAAGTCCAGAACTGGTAACTTGTACTGAATGCCAAGATATACCAGCTTATATCCATTATCTAGGAACACAAGGGTAATGGAAGTACTGTCAATGTCCAGACTCTCCTCAGGGCACTATCACTATAATGATGCATATATATGACTATATGACTATAATAATACGTTGCTGTATTGCAGCATGGACAAAACGCGAGCTGGGTGCTTCCTGTCAATGTCCAGACTCTCCTCAGGGCACTATCACTATAATGATACAGAAGTAATACATTGCTGTATTGCAGCATGGACAAAACGCGAGGTGGGTGCTTCCTGTCAATGTCCAGACTCTCCTCAGGGCACTTTCACTATAATGATACAGAAGTAATACATTGCTGTATTGCAGCATGGACAAAACGCGAGGTGGGTGCTTCCTGTCAATGTCCAGACTCTCCTCAGGGCACTATCACTATAATGATACAGAAGTAATACATTGCTGTATTGCAGCATGGACAAAACGCGAGGTGGGTGCTTCCTGTCAATGTCCAGACTCTCCTCAGGGCACTATCACTATAATGATGCAGAAGTAATACATTGCTGTATTGCAGCATGGACAAAACGCGAGGTGGGTGCTTCCTGTCAATGTCCAGACTCTCCTCAGGGCACTATCACTATAATGATACAGAAGTAATACATTGCTGTATTGCAGCATGGACAAAACGCGAGGTGGGTGCTTCTTTTGGCAGTTTTGTTTGATGTGACTGTCCAGCATCTGTTTTGGCAATTGACAGTAAGTAGTCCTTGACCTTAAAAAGATGCACCAAAGAATTTTTCATTTTCTTGAGTTTTCTGCAGTTGCTTAAATTGTAGGCTTGTCAAATCCAGCTTTTCATGCAGCTCAGAGAAGTTGCTAGTAGGTACTTGGCCAGCTGCCTAGTGATGTGTTTTCTGTTCAAGTCTTAAGGATTATTGTCCGCTTCTCCAAGACTGTCACTGCTGTTAGAACTAGAGAAGTAAGAGAAGTCAAATAGATCAGGGATTGTGGCAAGCTACACGGGTCCACTAAATGTTTCAGAGTAATCCTTTTCCATTGGTTTGCTACTGCACTGTTCGGTGCAGCAGAGAAACATGCTTCTGTTAATGGGAGGCTCCTTTAATAAGTGAGACTGAAGGAAAAATAGCATCAGGGCACTGGAAGGATAGATATTCATTTAGCATTTTAATGACAGACTTTCTGTATATCTGAAGGAAACTGGGATGCTCCCCTGGTAACAAAGCTTCTTAAGTTCAGAAAAAGGATTGCATTTCTGAATAGTTTCACCTGCAATATCTGAATTTAAACAAACAAGGCAGTCCCTTTTAAGCCACTTAAAAATGCAGTTTTTTTCCAGTGTAATTCAGTAACTTGAAAATGTCTGGCTTCATATTGTTCAGAGAAAATGAGTTCAGCCTGAGAGTCCACTGTGCTTAATTAGCGCAGGGGTGAGAGAGGGCGATTTAGTGCTCTGGCAAAATTTCCTTGAGGAATTTAACAGTGTTTTACCTGTATGTTTTTTCTCCACTGACAATTCTTTAAGTTGTCCAGTAACAAAGATGTGCATTTAAGTAGTTACTGATGGGGCCAGACAATGGCCTACATATCTTGTTACTTGGTCACACATTATGAGATTGTGGACACAGTAAAATCAGTATCAGCTGGCCTTTTTTTAATATCCACTTGTTGGAAAGTGGCCTCAACTTTTACCTCTCTAGTATCTCTTAAAACTTTATTAACCAGGGTTGTTGGATTATCTGTTCTTCAGCAATAGTTAAATCCTGTGATTGCACTAATGTGCTGTAAGTCACCTGAAGAATTCCATGTTGCTGGTTTACAGTAAGCCTGCAGTGAATGTATACACACACAGGTCTGCCATACTGTGCGCATGTGTGTGTGCGTGTGTGTGTGTGTGTGTGTGTGTGTGTGTGTGTGTGTGTGTGTGTGTGTGTGTGTGTGTGTGTGTGTGTGAGCACGTGTGTGTGTGTGTGTGTGTGTGTGTGTGTGTGTGTGTGTGTGCGTGTGTGTGTGCGTGTGTGTGAGAGCGAGTCTGTGCCTATGTCTGTCTGTGCTTGCATGTGCGTGTTTACATGTCTGTAGAGACATGGCTGAAGCTGAATGGATGTGCGTATGTTACAGCACGCACATGGGTGTGTGGGGAAGTTTGAGCAAGTGTGCAGGAGTTTGTTTGCTGATGCTTTCATAAGTATATGTGTATGTGTATAGGAGGTGAGCTATATATAGGTATTCTGGCACCTTGTGAAGTTTCCTCATCTGGCATTCCCCATGAACTACTTGGGCATTGGTATTAAGGGTTAACGTCTTTATTTTACAAATACAAGGTACAGAGTCTGATTCTCATCCTTGAAAGGGAAATTAGCTAAGCTTAAAATGGCCTACGAGCAAGGAGAGGAGCAATTATTCCCAATGGACTGAATGGATGAATGGATAAAAAGATTGTGTTCACTTTTTCTTCTTAGAGAAAAAGAAAATAACTTGGCAGAGTGATTCCCTGATGAGTTAGACCACAGCCATGATCATCTGGGGGAAACACCTGGCTAATTAGGATTAGTTACTTTTTTTTTGAGTCGTTGGAGACTCAATAGTGAGACACACGGATATCCCACTCACCAGGTTAGACAAAGAGAAAGTCACGGTCAGCCACCTTTCTGGTGCTAGCATTCATCAGATCACACATGCACTCAGGTCTCTTAGCAACAAGTACCATTATGACTATGTTGTAGTTCATGTTGGTGGGAATGACCTGAGACGTACCTCACTGGACTGTATGAAGATAGACCTGGTTGAGCTCTCTGAGTACGTGTCCCAGGCAGGTATGTCCCTAGCCTTGAGCAGTATACTACCCTCACCTAGAATGATGCCACAGTATAAACAAAAAATGATTGATTTCAATAGTTGGCTTAGTTTTTGGTGTCATTCAAAGGGGATCCAGTTCCTATCAGATTAGGAAGCTATAGTCGACAAATCTCACTGCTTTGCCAAAGACGGTTTGCACCTGGCACCTTTAGGCTTTTGGTTGCTGGTAAAGGCTGTTGCCTCCCCCATAGTGCCTTTTTTAGGCAGGGTCTTGAAAACAACATTACTGATGTGAAATTAGCCAGTCAAAACAAAATAAGGGTCATGCTGCTAAATGCTAGGAGCTTAAACCAAAAACTGCACTCCCTGTAAGCACTTCTATCACTAGAAGATGTAGATGTCTGTTCAGTCACAGAAACCTGGTTCAAGGCCTCAGAGAGTACCCAGCCTTGCTAGGCTACAATGCCTTCCACACCTTTAGACTGCAAAATGAACATATGAAAATCAAAGGTGGTGGTGTTTCAATCTATATTGGAGATAGATTTACCTCCTGTCTAGTTAGACTGGACAACTCCATGAAGTTACTTCAAGTCTAAGTAAATGCGAGTAAGATCTCCATTCAAGTCATAGCCAGTTATACATTCCCCTCCATGGGTTATGACCCCCACAAATCCTACTTGAGCAACCTGGAGACAATCCAAATTTTTCCGAACACACTGGTTATGGGGGATTTCAGTTATCAACTGGAAAACCTATGTTAGCCCTAACTTGCTAATGCATAATTTCATTGACTTTGTTAATTCAAATGCCCTGGAATAAATTGCTCATAACCCAACAAGAGGAACAAACATTCTAGATCTGGTCCTCACCAACATGTCAAACAGATGCACTGCCGCAGCTGTCGGACCCTTGTTAGTTAAAACTGACCACACATCAGTCACGTTCGAGCTGGCACTAAAACCAGAACTCACAAAGGGTGAAATCAGACTAAAAAATATCACCAAGGCAAACAATACCCTCTCAGGTGATGGTAAACATGCATTCCAAGCCCCACACCAAGCTGGAAGTGCTAACTACTCTGAAGCTTACACTAAAGCCCTGTACAATCAATTGCATAAGTGTATAATCAGCCGTACCAGAAAGAATCAAAGCCAGAGCCCCAAGTAAAAACAAGCTGCCATGGTGGACATCCAGCTTCAACAAACTTTACAATAAATGCAAAAAGTTGCTGTCCATGAAAACAAAGGCAAGGCCCCAACAATGGAAAAGCACCCTCCTCAGCCTCAGCAGGCAAATAAGACTTGTCAAATCCTCTAAGGGCTCCTTTGAGATAAACTTAGCAAGTACAGCAAAGGATAACCATAAGGTCTTTTATAGCTACGCACATAGCCTAAAAGGTAGGACCCAAGCATGTGCAGAACTAGTGAACAATGGTATAACACACAGGGACCCCATAGGGACAGCAAACCCACCAGTGGATAAGTTTGGTGACAGTTTCACTTACTTATCCCTGCCTAACTTATCACAAACCTTCCCCCAAACCTGCCCCCCTTCCCTACATATCTAAAGAGCAGATCCTCAAAACCTTGTCCAAGGCAAAAAACATAGCCTCTATGGGACCAGATGATATTTCAGGCTGTCTTCTAAACAGGTTAAAACATGAACTAGCATCATCATTAAGTACCCTTTTCAATCATAGCCTAACCACAGGCTTTGTTCCTGCAGAATGGAGAACAGCAACAGTTATTCCCCTCCACAAAGGTGGCCTAGCAACAGACCCGGGGAATTACAGATCTATAAGCCTGACCGGCATGAACTTTAAGGCTGTGGAATGTATCATTATGGACCTCATAAATAAAGACATAGGTGACCTCCAAATTCTGGATCCTACCCAATCCAGCTTCGTCAAGAGTAGATCCTGCATTTTAAATCTGGTGGATTTTTTTCAAAATGTGACCAGAGCCATTGACGAGGGAAAATCTGTTTACACAGCATACCTCAGCTTGGCAAAGGCTTTCAGCATAATCCCACATTCAGGCATTACCAATAAACTTAGAAAACTGAATATAAGCCCCTTCATTCTAAGATGGGTTGCCAACTGGCTCACAAACTGGGCACACGCTATCAAAGTGGGTAAATCCTCATCATCCAGCAGACCTACAGCAGTCAGTGCTGGACCCCCTACTGTTTGGTATATACTTCTCAGAAGTTCAGGTCAAAATGAAGGGGCTGTGCCTGACCAAGTTTGCAGACGACTGCAAACTAGATGCAATCAATGAATCCCCAAATGATGTCAGTATAGTCCAGGAGTGTCACGCAGACCAACGACTGGTGTATTAGTTATGGTCTCAAACTGAATGCAAAGAAATGCATCATCAATCCCTTTGGCACAAACAATGTCCCTTCACATTATCAAATCAACAACAATACCCTAAGTATCCACAAAGTGGTTAGGGACCAAGGATCACAAGTTGACTGCGACCTTAACTTCGACCACCATGTATAATACTGTAGTAAGGAAGGCTTTCTATGTAGCACACTTGATTAGTAAAGGCATTGTCTTGAAAGCAAAAGAGGTTATGACCCTTTTATACTGGGCACTTATCAGGCCATAATTGAGTATAATGCCCCATGCTGCATGTACCATAGAAAGCACCTGCAGCAATTGGAGACACCTTAGAGGTTTCTAACAAAGAAGATCCAGGGGCTCCAGTGTGTGCCTTACACAGACTGACTAATGTCCCTGCCACTGTACTCCGTATCAGATAGACTTCTTAGGGGAGACTTATGCCTGGCCTACAGAGCAATCCAAGACCCAAACCTAATGAACTTGTTGCATATCCGTAAATCAAATGGGACCAGGGCTACCCATTTCACAGACAAAAATATGGTCTACAACTTAAATAGGACATGCTGGAAGGACAGATTTCTCTCCCACCGACTGATGCATCTATGGAACAGGCTACCAATTCATGTGAAATGGAGCACCTCTATGACACTGTTCAAGAGGAACTTGGATGAGTGGAATGGGCACAGTAAATTCCTATCGAGGATAGTGCTCATAACCTTCCTAGACATGCACACTCATCACTAAATGCTATCTTGAGTATTGACTAGGATTTCTATGGTATTACATTGGGATGAAATAGTTGAGCTTAAAATGACCTCCCAGTCAATAGCCTAGGAATCGCCTATGATTGATAGTAAGATTTAGACTGTCACATTAGTATGCAGCTTCTCCTGCAAGCCACCGTCTGCACTTCATCCCCATATAAGAGAAAATCATAGTGGGAGACTGGTCCCTGAATTAGAAATTCTTGCCATGATGAGGAACCCTTTCAAGTTAAGGATTTCATATAACAGTAAACCTTTCTGAATCCCTGTGTGTTTTATTAATGTTTTGATTGAAATTGACTTATTTTTGTAAAGTGTTTTGGCAAAACAAGTTCTGAAATGCTGAGAGTAGGAGGAGGAGAGTGGAGCATGACACTGTATAGGACCTTGTTGAGGAAATCAGTTGTCTGCATGCTGTACTTAGGGAAAGAGCTTCAACACCATAGGTTTAAAAAAATGTGGGCCGCAGGTGATGGGAACTAGGACATGCGCAAACAGGATCCAATATGGAGAGAAATGGCAGAGAAATAAAAAGAATGAGTAGCATTCTAGTGTATGTTTAGGGAGGTATAAAGATTGCTCTGTTATACACTAGAGGGACAGAGTAAGGGGGGCTTACTGAGATGCGTACAGTAAGTGAGGTGGGAGAAAAAGGGCTCCTGATAGTTTACTACATTATATAGGCCACCAGACACAAATAAGAAAACAAACTAAGGAGCAGGGTTGGAAACTAGGTTATGAGGAGGAGAGTGATCATCAGAGGGGCCTTTGTTTTTCACTAGCGACTTGAGAACTACCAACCTCCAGGGAAAGGAAGAAGAAGGAAATGGCAGACATTTTGGCAAAAACTGAAAGTGTGCAGAATAAGATGATTCTAGAAATACAGGAGTATTCTTAACTTAAAGGATCATTTCTAGTTACTAGGCACGCTGTCTAAGAGACTGTTGAGCCTAGCCTAATGTTCTAATTTCCCCAGAGTGCTATCTCATTAAGTAGCATGTTCAGTCATACAGTAGCCAAACGGAGGATGAGGGACTATAGGAAACAGCTCATTAAAAGCTCTTAGCCTTAAAACTCTGTACTGACTGCTAGAGTAAATTAATGTTTCAAGATTTTTTCTTAACCAGACAAATGTGTTCCTTTTCAGGAGTGTCCCTGGAGTACTATCTGGTTAATGACTTGTTCAAGTCGTACAAATTGCAAGTGAAAAATGAGACAAACCAATACTACTACATGAAATTCACTTAATTTCATCATCATCATCATCATCATCATCATTATTGTTGTTATTATTATAATTATTATTGTTAGTGTTGTCGCCTTACAGCAAGAGGTTCTGCCATTCAATTCTCGGCTGGAGTGCCTTCTGTGTGGAGTCTGTATGTCCTCCCCACGATCGAGTGACACTAAAGACATGCAGGTAGGTGCATGAATAAGCGTGCCTTCTTTGAAGGATGGGTATCGGGCTGGCAACTCGGCACTGTAAAAATCCACTGCCAGTCATGAGCGGTCCAGAGTTCCGCTGTGGTGACCCCTAACCGGGAAAAGCCGAAAGATTATTATTATTATTATTACGGCTCACTGAATTTCACTGATCATGCCCTGGTATGGCTGACAATCTCCAAAATTGTGCCAGGAAGGTATAGGGATTACAAGAGAACAAATGTCAGTGTATTAGGACATTGACACATAGTATGGAAGACTTCCAGGACGTGAAGGCAATGGAAGAGCTGTAGGACTGCTTTAATGAAGATGTAAAGTCAAGAAAGACATTTTGTATCAGGAGAATATTTAGGAAGAGTATGCAGCCAGTCCAGACTGAAGTAAAAGAAGTTACAAGTGAAAAATATGCTGGGCTGCTCATGGACTAAGTGTCCTTATTGCTGTTGATGTCCAGTCTAAATAGTCTGTTTTTATTTGCAAGGATTCAACTTACTCAAAAAAACAAAATGCTGCTGTAGTGTGGCCAGTGTTCACAAGATGTGTCCTGACTGAATTCTGGTGACAGTGAACCGGAGTTTATTTAGGAAGACTTTAATATATTAGTAAAGCTAAATGACATGAAGCACATTGCCACCCTTTGTCCATCTACAGATGAGTTTGCAGACAGGTTCATTCAAACATTTAATAAAACAGTCAAAGCTATGAGTCGCATCACATAAGCCATTACAGCTCAGTCTACACACATACAGTCACATATTAACTACCAGTAATGCTGTTTGTTTACAGGGATCTGAGGTCAAGGTTAGACTTACCAACACCTGATGGTCACAGAACAGTATGGGACAATAAATTTCACCATATCAATGAAAGACCAGACAGAAGCTTTGCTACACGATAATATGAGCTGCTACATGATTACATAACTGATAAATGGAAATCAGGCCATGTGGATTGAAGATATACCTCCCTGATGTATGACACTGATGTAGGGCATATACATGGTGACACTATATACAAGACGTGAAATGCTCACATGCCAAGAGGATAAGGGCATTGCGATTGAGAGCCATATGCTTAGAGCTAGTCCAAAAGATAAATAGATGAGCAGAGCAAATGTGAAAGGTGAATGAATTACTCTATCTAGGCCTCCAGAAGGAAGGAAGGATGAGAACTGCAGAACCATTAGAAGGAGGAATTATGACTTATGAGATCTCCACCCACTGAAGGATGGATAAGTTAATGTATAGCCAAGGAAGGATGCACAGCAGTCTAGTACCAGAAGCTGCCATGAGTAGATAATGTTTCAACTTTTTCAAGGTTCATGACCAGCAAAGAGATACTTAGCATCCATGACAGGAGCTATGGGCTCAGTTCTTCTGTAACTTCAACTGGGATAAGTTTGTTGCTTATATATATTTTTTTATTAAATTAGCTTTGTCAACTTTTAAATTATTTATTAAGGCCATGATGTTTTTAGATTTATTGGTTTTCAGCTTCTTACAACTGCTGTTTTGCAGTTCATATGATTATGTCTTGCAAACTTGATATTAAAACGTATTGTTTTTCAGTTTAAACTTGAGTTATCAACTGTTTCCAACTGCTACTTTGCAGGTTAGACCAAAATAATATGTTGCAGACCAGTTGATTGTGCAATAATTATAGACTTTGTAGATTCCATTTCTGATCAGTACATCATGTATTGATAGTTGGAAAATGTAATCTAAGAAGAATACATTTACATTATTACTAAATATTAAAGTGTCATAGGTGTAGTATTATTTTAGAACTGTTCATTTTTTCAAGATGACTTTTTTTGTAAGGGATAACCTTTTTATATTCTTGAGTAGGAAGGTAGAGTCATTTTTCTTTTTTGCATTTTCATATTTCAGTTTAATTTTAACTTTACTTCCCAACTTCAGAACTATGGTTAGAAATAGCATTTCTTCCAGATTTGGAAGAGAATAGCAGAGCTAATTATTTCAGTGTCTGGTTTCTTAGTCCAACTATTTATCTAACAATTATACTCTAGCTTCAATTTGTAATATTTCTAAAGCCCGGGGATACTTACGTAACTGCTGCAGAGTTAGAGAGTTCCTACATGGCTTTCCTTAAAAAAATAATGTCCCCTCCAAATTCCAGATTGCTTGCTGAATATGCTTAAATGTAAAATTCAGTGGCTCTTGTTTCCTCTTCTGACAAGAATATACATGATCTTATGTAACTGGAGCTAGGTTTAATTTGTTTTGAAGTTAAAGACTGTAGCCCTACCTAGTAGTATGTGAATATGTGAGTTTGGGTTCTTTCCTTATTATGTCTTCCAGCCTAAATCACATGGTTGCAAAAGAACATGACCTATAGCCCAAAGTGGAGTTTCCAGCTTAACATCACGTGCCATGTTGCACTGTTGCTACCTTTTTATTTGGTCTTGTTTGCCAGAAATTCCTTCTCATTAAGTGTGCACATGGCATGATGTTTAGTTCAGTAGCAGAGTCTGCACATGCTAGTTTATCTATATGGGAAGCAAGATGTGCACTGTCACTGCACTGTTATCAAAACATGGTTTCCCTGACCCTTGGGGTGCATGCCTTTGCACCTGTTTTATCTACTTACTCAGCTACTGATTCCATTGCAAAACTTCCTTCTCCATCCTATGTTTAAGGCTAGTCAGGTGTCAATTCATGACACCCATTTCATTTGAAATTCAGTTATGGAGTATGCCATTCTATGGAGAAGAACTCACTGATCTCTTAAATTTACTTTGAACTCATGCTATTGGTCATACCTCTCAACTGTATTGAATCACTCGGTTATTTCCAGGTTTTGGGTCCAAATAATGGGGTGCCACGATTCCAAATAGTACCCCTTAATTTCCAAATTTCCCGGCCGTTTTTAAAATTTTTTTTTTGTGTTGATTTTAGAACTGATGTCATCACTCAGAGGCATGCGCAGTGACGTCAGCTTCATAAGCAGTCTGCCAGCCTGTCGGAATTCGGCTGAGGCTGATGAATCCACTCCATTCCTTCCTGTTGTATAATTAACTTAATTTCCATTCCCTTCCCAAGTACTTCCAAGTTCCCACACTTACACAGTCCTTTCCTTCCTGTTTTACTGTGTATAATTAACTTCATTTTCCATTCCCTAAGAGTTCCAAGTACTTCCAAGTTCCTTCCTTCTCATGTAACACAAGTAACAAGCAACGTTGTTTCTCTCAGTCACTCACTCACTATCTGTCAATTGTCATGTTGTCTCAATCATTATCTCACTATTTAAAAAAGTTTTTTCTTTTAGTTTAATTAAATTTATAGTAATAAGTATTTGTCCAGCTAGCCAATAAGCTGAACATAGTGTGAACAGAGGCAAAGAGTGTGTCTTGTCACTGTGTCTGTGAGTGTGACACCTGACCCACCTCACCTGACCATGATCGATGTTGGTATAAGTATTGTGTTTGCTAAAGCACTGCAATGGATTTACATTATTTTGATGCTTTAAATAAATAAAAATGCCCATTGTAAAAGGTTGTCTGAAATTCTGAGGGAAAGACAAATGTAAGTGCAACATGCACCAACCAAGCCCTTCCTTTGTCCCACTCCTGAGCTGAGAGCTCACTAAGTAAGCAAGCAGTAAAAACAGAGACAACACAGTATATATTTTTCAACAGCAATCACAGTCTTCACACAGACACGTCTTCATTCGTATGTTTATTATCCATCCTGATTCAGGATGAATAATAAACACACGAAATACGAATGAAGAAGTGTCTATTGTGCCGTGCGTGGTGCTGTTATCGTGTTAAGTTAACCACACCAGAACAGAATGGGTCATCTTATTTCAAGTGGTAGTACTTCAATTACATCTGCTTGCTAGCAACTGCTCAGAAACTTATGGGAGTGCACTGTTCTTTGTCTCACTGATTTTTTGTGCAAAGGTAGAGATTTTAACTGAATGGTACATATTTTGAGATTTAGAGGGTACTTTATACAGCTGGATAGTAATACCGTAAACAGTTGCATTATTTAAGAGATGACTAATTCATTGCAGGAGCTGAAGAAGCAACTGGAAAGCACCTTACAGAAAGTTCAGACTCTGACACTGAAGCTACAAGATAGCCAAACTAACATGAGCAGAATGGACGCTATGCTAGCAGCCAAGGTAAGTGTCTTTTATGTAATATATAGTCAAATTAAGTATCACTCATCATTTTGTGTTATTCTTATTTGTTCGGGCAGTATTTCAAGACTAGTAAAAGTATGCAGTTATGTGAAAATGTATTAGTGTCTGTTCTTCAAAATTCTGAATATTTTTTAAAAGGAGCCAGACAGTTCCACAGTGGTAACTTGTGCAATATGACACTGTTGGCATCATTGGTTGGGGATTTGTACTTACCTTGAGGTGCAGTGACTACAGAGTTGACTGTAAGTCTGGAGTAGCAGGGTGCATAGCTCCCAGCATGGAAACGTGAAAGCTTGTACCACATAGTTACAAAAAAAGTCTTTCTTTAATGATTGAAAGTCCTCTGATGCCTTTAATTTTATCCAGGTTAAATCATATTACTGTTCTCCACAAATTGTGAGGGGATCCAATTTAACACTTTCAGAACTAGAAATATTTATTTTTCCAAGCATGCATATTTTAATTATGTTGTTTGCAAACAAATGTGATTTGAGATTTCTGCTGAGCTTTCTGCGTATAAATTACTGCTAACTTGAATTTTGGTTACTTCTAGTCTTGATGGCTCTGATGTTTATACTGTAACTTTGGACACATGTTCCTCAAATTATTTAGGTTTTGTTGGCTGGTTAGTTGTGCTGATCACACTGACCTTTTTCTTGCATGACATTAGCTATTAACAATGGCCACACAGCTCAAATTAAAATGCCTCCCATAAAGTGATACAATGGCCATCATAACATAATGTAATGCCATTGTTTGCTAACTAGGGACCTGTTTTAAAAGGCTCTTAAAACGCCTGTGATGAGGATGCTTAAATTTTATTTTGTTTGTATTTATATTGCTCTTTGGATTTGTTAATTAGGATAATCCAATTGAGTAGAAAAGCCCATTTTCATCAGAAGCCAGTGTGAAAAGCTCTGAAATACAAAAAAAAAAAAAAACAAACACAATAGTTATACATGTTACAGTGAAACATAATAGGTAACATAATAATAATAACAGCACTATAAATGGATTTAAAATATAAATAATGTAGCATAACAAGTAAAGAGTTATAAGAACCGTGATAGAGTATAATATAATCAAGAAAATAAACTGTTCTATATTATCCATTTGCCAGGAAAATAATTACAAAATATTGGAAGTCCTCATCAGTTCCCTCATTTAAAGAGTTTAAAGGTCTTCTCTTAGAAATATCTAAGTTAGAAATGTTAACTATCAAATCTAAATCTACAAGAAATACAAAATTATATTACAAATGGGAAAATGTACATGAATTATTAGTTAAAGAACTGGATAAATGATTAATGCAGTAATCTTTCCTTTTTCTTTAATCTTTTATTTTAATTCTAAAATTAATTGATCCTGTTATTCGATATATAGTGAACATCTGAACATCATTGTACATAGTTTACTGTGCTATATTAGTTATTGTATTAATTTTTTTCTTTTTTAAATATTGTATTTTAAAAAACGCAACATTCAATTTTTTTCAAAATATCTGTTTTTTTATATTAATGTTTTCAATAAAAAAAAGAAAATAAACTGGCATAGAATGAAAGAAATAACACATATATAAAGGTAAGCAGCAAGTGATACAATTTAGTAGAAAAATACATACAATACAGTGATATGCTTACATAGTATAGACTAAGGAGATTAATTTGGTGTGAAACAGATAGGAGACAAAAGGAAAAGTGAAAGTAAGATAAAATGTAGTAAAGAATATGATAAATAAAATGCTTTAGGAAGACAAAGTTATGAAAAGTAGTACTACTACTTCTTTATAAGTTATATTATTACATAACCCCAGATAAGATTGATTATTTGCATATTTAGATCAGAAACTTTGGGAAAAGTCATTCTAGCCTGGAGATTACCAAATACATATCCATGTATCAGCTAGGATTTTTTTTTTATTTTAAATATAAATAATGTAAGGCATTCAGTTTATTTCATGGAGTAAGGTATATTCTATGTTTTTGAAATGCAATTTGAGTAAAGACTGTTAACAGCTGAGCTGTTGGATTAAAGGAGAGTAAGAAGTGACTTTTCTGAAGAGTTCTGCTTGGGGAATATGGCTGGGCAGTATATTGAAGACAATAGCATTTGTTTATGGAATTCAGTAGTTTGCATGTAGTTAATATTTATTTGTGTGTAAATAAGAGGAAGAGATAACTCTAACCAGTTTAAATGTTTAAGGGTAGTGCAGTGATGAGTTGCATAAAGTAGATTTACAGCAAATTTAGCAACTTTGTTATAGCATTGTTCAAGTTTTTTTTTTTTTTTTTTTTTTATAATTGACCTAAGTTAAGGTTTATAAAGGCTGGAGAGCTATAAAAAAAGAAATGGAAGCAGGTAAGCAGCTGCAATATTTTTCTAGCTGAGTCATTTAGATAATGTTTTATCCTGTATAATGATCCCAGTTTTGATAAGTTTTATTGGTTATTTGTAGGAGGTGTTGATCAAATTTTAGATGTTCATCAGTAATGACACCAAGAAGTTTAGTAGGCATTTAGTTACAACTTACAATTGTAACAGCTACATTTTAGCTGCTATATAAATGAACATAAATATTGAGATGTCATTTTGATTTTTGTCCACAAATACAGTATATTTCATTTAGGAAAACAAGGTCCAGAAAATATACAGTTAGGATTAAAGAAACAAAGTAGGTGTATTACAAGATTGAATGATAGCTGCACATTTGCAAGTAAAGTAAATAAAAAAGATAAAGTAATGAAACTTAAAATTAAACAAAAATGCTTAGTGTAACAAGCAACTTGCTACAGATAAGAGGGAGCACTGAGTGCTTCAGCCCTGAATGAAAATGTGTTATCAGTATTCAAATGAACTACCCCACACATAGAAGCATGCCCACAAAACACTGAATACTGACAATGAACATTCGGCCTCCTGACATCTTGCACCCAGAGCAGCTGCCTCCTTCACCCCAACCTAGCTACACATCTGCTCTATCGTAGTTAATAAAATTCAAATAAATAAACTAAATAAGTAAATAAATTTGTTAAGGCAGGAATGCCCCTCAAGGAAGTCCCATTCTTGGCAGAGTCACAGGTAGTATAAACTCTAAAATAATGTCAGCAGGCAAAAGGATAAATTTGAACAGTGTAAAAATAAAGCAGAGATTCCAAAGAAATAATAGCCAACTACATTGTGACAGCTAGAAAAAGAAGATAGCATATGAACGCAGAATGTGAATTTAGTTATAAGTTGTTTAGCAATGATTTAAAATGCATAAATATATGCCTGTATAGGACAATATAAGTCACAGACAGGCTACAACATGTGGTGCTTGGTATAATTAGCAAGTATCCTGGTGAAGCTGATGTAATAGCGCAGCACAGAAGGTATCCAACAAGTAATATTGTGTAGATGTATGATATTTACAGATGACGCAAAAACTGCTAGTGTTTATTGAATGTCCTGAACACTGCTGATCACTACTTCATACCAAATGGTACAAATGAAGATAAAAAGGAGAGGATATTTTAAACTTATGTCTGGCAAATGGCTTATTAGTGGACAATACATTGTTTACCAAATGAGAGAGTCAGTGGGGGTGGAGCCTACATGGCTAACTGAGAGCAGTGAATTTTGAGATCTCCATAAACTAGTATAATAATATAGGAAAAAATTATTATTTTCAAGTTTAAAACATCAGAAATCTATAGATAAACTACTAAACTACATAAATATCAATTCTGGTGGAGATATACAAAAGTTTTCCTGTCAAGTAACTTGGGAGATATAGTGTGTCACTGAATATGAACAACTCAAGGAATTCTCATCCAGATGCTGCTTTGATAAAAGAACTGCAATTGATGACATCTACCTTACAGGAACTATCTTTGAAGAATGTTGGCTTTAAAAATGACTTAGAAAACCTCAAATTAAATTCTCAAAAACAGACTGATACTCTAAAGGAACTATTACAGCAACACCATACAAAAATAACAAATATAGAGACTTCTCTATATGTCATTGAAGGGAGACTCAAAGAGGAAGAATTCCAAAAAGAATTTCTGCTTAAACAGAATACATGGCTGCTTAACAAAATAGATGACTTAGAATACAGGGAAATGAGAAACAATGTAAGGATCTTTGGTCTGCCTGAAAACACTGAAGGAGAAGACATTATTTCATTCTTAACCTAGATTCCTGAATTTTTAGACTTGAAAGAGGGACTTTCATTTGGAATTGAAAGGGTGTATAGAGCACTGAGGAAACCTGTTTCTAACTCAACAAATACTCCACCTAGAGCCATAGTTATAAAATTTATTTCATTTCTGGACAAGGAACTAATATTAAAATTTGCTTGCAGAAAATCACCCTTAAAATACAATCAAAGCTTGATAAGGTTTGACAATGATTATTCTTCCAGAATACTAGAAAAAAGGAAAAAGTCTGGCCAATAATAAAACTGATGAAACAAAACAACATTAAAGCACAGCTGGCCTTTCCAGCCAAGATAAAATACTTTTTGCCAATGAGATGAAAACCTTTAATGACTTAGAAGAAGCTACTATATTAATCAAAAACAACAACATGGTGTCTGTTCCGGAAGAAATGGAATAGATGGCCCCTACTCTTAAAAGAATAAAAAAGCAAATTATTGGTCTGATGCTAGAAAGAAGAAACAAATACTGATTCCAAAATAGCTGTCCCAAAAAATTACTTTTACAACTACATCTCTCAAAGTATCAAATGATATGGTACATCACTTGTCATCTGTTTCTATTTTAAAACAAGGAGGGTTTCTTAAACAGCTGAGAAACAGTAATGATTTATTCAGAATGCTCAGAGTCCAATAATTCTTCACAAACAAAGGTAGGTCAAGATGCGTTACTATGGGTTACTATTTGCATTATATATAAGCCAACCAAAGCAACATATAATACAGACATAGAAGTTTCTAGTCCCCTACTTGAACTCAATGAATACTTATCTTGTTCATTTTTCATCGTTTTGCTTATAATAATTTAAGTAATTAATTAATTAACTAATTCAACAAGGTGCCATTCATCAGAGTTCAGACTCAAATGTAACAAATTAACATCATATATAACAGCAGTAACAGCAGTGTGTTTTGAAAAAAAAATGCTGTCATGGAGACTAATGCCTTCTTCAGTTAAAGTATGATTTAGAAATGTCATGTATATCCTGGTTAAATAATAGCAAGCTCTTAGTACAAATGTCATCATTATTCTGTCTAAATATAGTTAATATCAGTTATGGCAGGTATCACAGCTACGAGTGCTGTTTGATTAAGCCTGACAGTGACATGGTGTATGTGGATGCAGTTGTATCTGGCAGCTGTTAGGGGTTGCCATTTTCATCTGTGGGGGGCTGTGGTTTGCGGCTTGTGATCAGGGTTTGCTGATGCTTGTGTATTGGGAAGAGACATTTGGTGTTTTGGCCTGGATCCAGGGGAAGGGGTGGATAGAACTGTGATTTGGGATATTTTGATGGAGAGTGGTTTGTTTGTATGTCTGCTGAGTGAGGGGTGAGATGGCTGGAGGAGTGTGTTGTCTCTTGCTGTGGCGGCTTGTTGGGAGGTTTTTTTTTTTTTTTTTTATCTGTTTGCTCTCTCTTCTTTTCCTGGCTGCTGTCTCACTGAAAGGAAAGGAAAGGAATTTAGGCTTGAAGTTGCAATGAAGTGAAGCTTTGCTTCAGGTGCATTGCGAGCCTTTGGTATGCAATACACAGACACATTAACAAAAACAGATGCTTCCAGGTTGCTATGGTAATGGAGACAGAGTGATGATAATGCTTAACGGCTCTACAGAGCCTCCGAGATGATTCTCGGCAACAACGTTTTGGTTTTTAAAAAATATATATAATAAAAGGGCTGTTTTAAACCACATATACACATATTGATGGTCTCCCAACACTTTGTTTAGCTCATTAAGTTGATTCACAAACACAATATTTATGTAATATATGATTTTTGTAAATCTAGACATAAAATACATAATCGTCATATAAGATGAAGCAGCCTGCTGAATTTAGATATTAAAGACAGGATTTAATAACATGGGCTTGTGTATAATAACACTACTGTCTTAACTTGTCATAAATGACATACACTACATTGAACATCAAGGGGAAGCATGATAATTTTCTTATATAAGTAAATATGCATAACAAGTCATATAATTACTTTAACTTGAATTGTAGTTTTTGTAACCCATCTTGACCATATATAATACTTAAACGGTTACCAAGGTAACTAATGTTTTATAAATGACATCAAATTGACAAAGTTGTTCAAGAGAAAAAATAGAAGCCTGAACTTGAAATGTTACAGAATGTAACAATCGTATTCTGAACAAATAGTATTAAATTGACAATAGACAGTTTAATAACATGGGCTTGAGTATAATAACACTACTGTTTTAACTTGTCATAAATGACACACACTATATTGAACATCAAGGGGAAGCATGATGATTTTCTTATATAAGTAAATATGCATAACAAGTCATTGAATTCCTTTAACTTGAATTGTAGTTTTTGTCACCCATCTTGACCATATATAATACTTAAGTGGTTACCAAGATAACTAATGTTTATACATGATATCAAACTGACAAAGTTGTTCAAGAGAAACAATAGAAGCCTGAACTTGAAATGTCACAGAATGTAACAATTATATTCTGAACAAATAGTATTAAATTGACAATACACACTCAGTTTAATAACATGGGCTTGTGTATAACACTACTGTTTTAATTTGTCATAAATGACATACACTATATTGAACATCAAGGGGAAGCATGATGATTTTCTCATATAGGTAAATGTGCATAACAAGTCATATAATTGCTTTAACTTGAATTGTGGTTTTGTAACACATCTTGACATACATAATACTTATGCTGTTACTGAGGTAACTAATGATTTGATGTTGCTAATCTTCATTCATTCCTTACTAATGGGTTATCAGTTCTGTCCTCAGAACCAAGTCAGCCATATATCAAGCTCGCATCAGCCAAAAACTCTAGAGCCAAGGTCCTATCCAAAATGCTCTGCTCCCTGTTACCACAGATCTCATTTGCCACATTGCTGTACAGTTGTGTCAAACCACTGTCTCTCAGCTAAGTGAATAATTTTTGAAAGTTGATATATTTTCTCTACTTTAAAAGTTTTTCATTCAGTTACTTTTATTATTCTTCTACCCTATCGTATATTTTAAGACTCTCTCCCTTTAATCTTTTTCCTTTTATTACCCTTTTTTACCTTTGAGGTAATTCTTCATTACCATTGTTGGTAATCCTTCCGTCTTCTCTCTCTTCTTACCCTTTGGGGTAGCCTTTCTTATTCTTGATACTGTTGTTCTTCTCCACATCATTATATCAGACAAGAAAAGTAGTGTTGGTTTTAAACAGTGCAAGGATTGAGGGCATACGTTATCACTTTCCGATGGCCATGACTTATGTGTCTGTTTGAATGTCTTCCACCTTACTGTGTATCCCCACGTGGGATTTGTAGAAATTTTTCAACCAGGGCTATTAACAATAGAAACAACAAGTTAATCCTGAAAGGTCTCCTCAAATCTCCTTTATGTGAGGCTATCTCTGGGTCAGAGGACTCACCCCCTCCTACTAAACCCTGTAAGAGGCTCATCAAGGTCACTCACTTCATCTCCCTCTGGAGATCACAGGGAGTCGACTCATAAGAAAGTGAAAATTACTACTCCGGTGCTGCCACCCGTGACCCTTTCAGCTCCAGGCATGGCACCGCCCCAGTTGATTCTTGCTCCAGCCATGTCCTCCTTATCCACACTGGCACTGGAGTTCCCAGTGCAGACACGTAAGGCTCACGGTGCAGACACTAACGGCTCTGCCAGTTCTGTCGCAGCCCTTACTGGCACCATCCCTGCAGGTACAGTCTTTTTCAACACCGTTGGTGCAATCCCCTTCGGCCCTGAGACTGATGATACTGTCCTCCACAGTGTAGACACTTTCAGTGCAGTCCTTTTTGGCACCGTCATTGTTACTGGTGCAGACACCTTCTTCGATGGCACCGTACCCATCGGTGCGGGCACTTGCCTTTATGGTGCAGATACCTTCGACTTCTATGGTGTTGCCTTCATTGGTGCAGACTACTTCAATACCATTTTCCTCAGTGCAGACATCCTTGGATCCAGGCTCTGCCCCACTCGAATTAGCAATGACAAAGTACTCTCCTTCTTTGGATCCATTCGTTGGTAGCCAATATAGCCCTTTTCTAGAAAGGCCAGAATCGCCTTCAGGTTTCTCTATGAGGTTTACCAGGAGCCTCTCTGAACAAGATGTGTTGCGGCTTGTTGACCAGTTGCTTGTGGCCAGGGGTCTCTCTAAACTTACATTCCCTCTTCAGGTGAACATATTTCTCCTCAAACTTCAGCGTGCACTCCTCCTTCCACGTCTACCCAAGTATCAAAGCCCATTCTTCTGACAGCAGCTTCCCTCCCTCCGACCCCCATAGTGGATCTCACTTTAGAGCAGGAGTCATCCTTGTGGTCCTGTGTGCAATGGGCATCGGGCTCTTCTCAGGCTAGTAGCTGTGCCATGGGGGAGGGCATTCTTGTTTCCATACAGATTTTTTTTCTATGGCACCCTCCAGGAATCCTCCTTCTCTCATGCTTCACAGTCCTCTTGAGACTCCTGGTCTGGGGTCAGCTCGTCGGAGCGGGGTGTGACCCCGGTTCAGAGGTTGTCATGCTCTGTTCCAAGCTCCCATCCATCTTTGGGCGGGCCGGCCTTCCAGGCCATGGAGAGGGCGCTTGCCTTCGCTGGCAAACCCCACATGTCGGTGTCCTCTCCCCCCTCTGTGCCACAACTCTCACAAGCCATAACTGTTGGACACCGGGCACAAGGGCCTCAGGTTTTTCCCACTCAGGAGACCCCCTTTTTCCAGTCTTCCCCAGAAACTCCCACTGAGGAAGTACCTCACAAGGCTTCGTACAAGAGGAAGGACATGGACTCCACTGAAGAGTCTTTGACCGAAGATACGGACTTTAATGATGGGGAAGAGTCCCCATGGTCACCCTCTAATAAGGTGTCCTTTGTGACATCCTCGAGATCCTTAGACAGACTGGAAGTCCTCTAATCCTTCCTCAGAGGAATCCATATTCCTGCAGTCCTTTCGTGCCAGGCCCCCTACCTCCTGGGTCACCCTGCCAGCCAATGAGCTTGTCCAGCTCATCTTCCAGTATGCATGGAATGCTCCTGACACCCTGGAAGCTATACCGTGGAGGCCAAGATTTTATCTCCCCCAGCTGAGCATCCTCGTTGGTCAAGAGGTCTTCCAGTAGATACCATGGTGGTGGTGGTGGCTGCAATCAAGAAAGACTTGGCAGAAGAGAGCCAAACTGTCCATCTGCCCAACAAGGAGTCCCGGGTGATAGACAGACTCAGGAAGCATGTGTTTGCTTCATTGACCTTTGCCGTAAGATCTTTGAACTATTTGGCACACTTTACGAGGCTCCAGAGGGATCTTATCAACCAACTCTCTGAAACCTTGGCAGGAGCTGTTTTTGATGAGGTCCATGACAATGTAGCTTCTCAGATAGCCACCCTAGAATCGATATCGAATTCTTCCATGCATCTTATTTCACACTCAATGGAAGGAGCGTGTAGAACAGCAGGTGCAGGTATAGTTACCAGACGACATGCTTGGATGCACCTTTGTGACTTTGTGGACACATTTAAGGCATACTTTATGAATGCCCCCATCAAGGCCGCTTCTTTGTTTGGTCCTAAAGTTAAAGATACGCTGGAAAGGTGCGAACAGGAAGGCAAGACCCTATCTACCATTAGTGTCAGACACTCCACTCCTCACCGATTCTACTCCAGAAATCAGAGGAGAAGGAAGATGTGGCACAGTAAATCACAGGGCTCTTTCTGTGATGCACGTGCCAAATTCTCCCCTAGAGGCAGAAGGGGAAACTCCAATGGAAGCCGCCCCATTCGGGGCAGAGGAGGTCTGCAAAACTGGGGTTCCAGAGTTCTTTCTCTGGCCAGCCCTATCAGTGCTTCTGAAGTGTTACCTGACTGCTCACCTCTGGAAATGGTCAGGGGTAATTTTTCCTTGTACCCCACTGCCTGGTGAAACATAGCCACTGACTCTTGGGTACAACGGATAATATCCAGAGGCTATTGCATTCCCTTTCATCTTTGTCCGACCTCATCCAGAGAATTACCCGATCTTCCACCCATTCAAAGGGAAGCAACAGCACATGAAATTCAAAAGCTGCTGCAAAAAAAAGAGTCATCCAAACAGTCCCCCCAGACCAGATAGGATCTAGTTTTTACTCAAGGTTCTTTTTGGTGCCAGAAAAGACAGGGGACTGTAGACCAATTCTGGATCTCAGCACACTGAACAAATTTGTAAAAACAGAGAAATTCCGGATGGTCACGGTTCAGTCTATCCTTCCTCTTCTGGAAGAAGATGATTGGATGTGCTCTGCAGATCTTCAAAATGTGTATTACCACATAAAAATGGACAAACACTCAAGAATATACCTTTGTTTCTGCATAGGAGCCAGTCATTACCAATTTCGAGCACTGTCCTTTGGTCTCCCTACAGCCGCCAGAGTGTTCACCAAATGCATGGCAGTGGTTATTTTGCACCTGTGACTTCAAGGATTCCAGGCGTTTCCATATCTAGATGACTGGCTCCTCACCGCCCCCACCAAGCATCTACTGGAAGAAGCCACAGCACAACACCTGGGAATCACTATAAACTGTGAGAAGTCCAACACGACCCCAGCACAGTCTTTAGAATTCATTGGGGTACTGTTGGACACTAAAAATTGCACAGCATCTCTCCCAGACCACAGACTTCAAAGAATAAGGCAACAGGTTCAGCCACTGCTCTGTCACCACAAATCTTCTGCTCGGTCCATACTCTAACTCTTTGGGACAATGGCAGCCTCGATCACCATTCTTCCTCTAGCCAGATGCCACATGAGACTCCTTCAGTGGTTACTTCTCACTCAGTGGTACCCTCTACAACATCCTTTGTCCTTTCAGATAAGTGCAACTTGGACATGCAAGCAAGATTTACTCTGGTGGACATCTCAAAATCCTCAGCAATGGTCTCGCCTCTTCAGCCCCCATCATCCAAAACCACAGTGACCATGGACGTCTCCCTGATGCAGTAGGGGGGCTATGTCAGGGAAACTCGGTCCAAGTCACCTAGTCAGAGACAGAGGCCCTTTTGCATATCAAAGTCTTGGAATTGAGGGTGGTGCTACTAGTGTTGCAAGCATTCCATTCTATCCTTCTGTCAGGGGCTATTGCGATCCAGTCAGACAACATGTCAGTGGTCAGGTACATCAGAAAGCAAGGGGGCACCAGATTTTATCCATTATGCTGAGAGGCCTTAAGAATATGGCAATGGGCAATAACTTCCAACTGCTTTCTAGTTGCAACGCACATTCCCGGGAGCTCCAACGTGATAGCGGACAAGTTGAGCAGGAGCATCCTACAACCTCATGAGTGGTCCCTCAACCCTGTGCTAGAGGCAAAAATTTTCAACTGCTGGGGCCAGCCTTGCTGCGACCTGTTCACCTCCCCAACCAACTACAAGTGCAGCAACTATTTTGCCCTGATCCCCCCTCGGGGACAGTCACCGAGAGATGCTCTAGTCCACGCTTGGCCCTCGGGTCTACTTTATGCTTATCCTCCTCTACCCCTCATCTCTCAATTTCTGAAGAAAGCATGGCAGTTGAAAAGCAAAGTGATACTCATTGCTCCATATTGGCCTCAACAAGTCTGGTTCCCCTTCCTCTGGCCTCACCTGCTAGATCGACTGTGGATCCTCAATCCATCCCCAATGTTGATCTACCATCTGCAGGGTCTGACTCACTCCAATCTAACAACCCTAAAACTGACAGCTTGGTTTCTCTACTTCCATTGATTGCCAGGCAGGAAAACCTCCCGGCTCCAGTGCGCAATATTCTTATTGCATCTGATAAATCGTCCACCAGACTAATCTATCTCAATAAATGGAAAATGTTTTCTCTATGGACAGTGAATAAACAATTAGACCCCTTGTCAGCCCCAGTTTTGGTGGTTTTGGATTGCTTATCATATCTCTTCCACTCTGGGGTGTCTGCCTCTGCTATGCATGGGCATTTAGCTGCCATTTCAAATTTCCACATTGGTTTTCAGGATTCTTTTCTCATGCCATATAGACTCTATAAAACTTTCTTGAAAGGGGTTCTTCACCTAAAACATCCCTTTAGAGAACCAGTACAATCTTGGGATTTGGCCTTGGTCCTGCAAGTTCTAACAGCTCCCCCCTTTGAACCTGCATCTTCATGTGATTTAAAATATCTCTAGTGGAAGTCTTTGTTTCTGATTGCAATCACATTGCCAGATGCTTGTCAGAACTTCAAGCCTTATGCATCAAACACCTCTATCTTATTTTCCATAAGGATAGGGTATCACTGAGAACTAATTCTTCCTTTTTACCAAAAGTGGTGTCAGAGTGGTCTATCAACCAGTCTATTGACCTTCCAGTATTTTTCCCTAATCATTCTAATAAGGGAGAGTATTGCCTGCACTGTCTGGATGTTCATAGACAAATACGATTCTACCTGGACAGAACTAAATCTACCCGTAGGTCAGACCAACTTTTTCTGGCCTTTTCTGGACCAAGACTAGGTCATCCTATCTCGAAAGTTACATTGGCATCATGGTTGAGAAATTGCATTACCTTTATCTACAACAAGGACAATAGCACCTTGCCTCACAGAGTGAAATCACATTCTACAAGGTCTATGGCAACTTCAGCAGCTTTCCATGCTAAGGCTTCCCTCAATGGTATTTGCTCAGCTCTTTTTTTGGCTCCATGGTGCTCAGGAATGTCCTTCCATGAGGGTCACCCAGGGATACAGGTAGCTGGGGACTCTGTCCCATGAGTAAGGAATGAACAAAGATTAACAACATCAGATAAAGAAGTTATGTCTTACCATAATGTTCCATCTGTGTTGTTGATCTTTGTTCATTCATTACTCCCCACCCTCCATCCCCCTCCAGAGGTTCCTGGTTGATCTCATATACTCCTTTATTGTAGGTCTGTTATGACCAGAGGCAGCCTCTACTTTTGTCTGTCAACTTGCAAACTCAATCTGAGATAATAGGGAGCAGAGCATTCTGAGTAGGACCTTGGCTTGAGAGTTTTTGGCTGACGCGAGCTTGATATATGGCTGGCTCAGTTCCAAGGATGGAAATGAGAACTCATCAGTAATGAATGAATGAGGATCAGCAACACAGATGGAACGTTATGGTAAGACATAACTTCTTTTTTTATACATGAACTAGGAATGTCACAGAATTTAACAATCACATTCTGAACAAATAGTATTAAATTGACAATAATCACTCAGTTTAACCTTTGCTGATTATACAAAATAGAATGTTGCCATTTAAATTTAAAAACTTTCAGTATTTGCCATAAAATGGCAATTTATGAATAGGGAAAGGGAACTTGTAATCATTAATCACAATAAGTGAATTTGTTGTTTTTAACCTATATTTTCACTCATTTTATAATAAGAAATTACGGATATGAAAATCCTTATGTGTAGGAAATGGGTGGAAGAGGGATGCACTGATAATTAAAAATGCACTAACTTTCATAAATGTTTACATAAAACAAACTTGATGCTTTAAGTAACTTAGCAACAAACAAAGCGATTACTTAAATGTTGGAAAACAATGAAATATAATTTCTGATATAGCCAGTAAAATATATTTTATTATAAACATTAGGTATAAATATTACCATCTGTTTATGTTAAGTAATAAGTTTTGAAAGACTTCAACAGTAAGGGTCAATATGTTAAATAACTGTGCGCTATAATCTTTTAGTGAGGTTTTATATACGATACATCCTACTTTACTATGATTGAATTGCTTGTCAGCTATCTTTCATGTAAATATTAATTGCTTATACAATAAGTAGACATTTATATTGTATTAGAATTATGTCTAATCTACAATAGTAATAGATCTGTTCAAAATAATATAAATATTGCTTATTCCTATTACAAATATTCTCCATATGATAATTCAATTTATGGAGCTCAGATGTTCTGGATTATCAAGGTATGATTGATAATCTGATGGACTTGGGTTTATCCATCAGATTAGGAATGATTTTCATTCCATGGCTAGTGCCGATCTTAGTTTTGTTAACATTTATTAATTTAAGTTTGTTATGTCACAAAAATATTTTTAGTATGCCTGACCAAAACATTACTTTATTGGCAAACATTCAAGTATAAAACTGATAATTTCCTTTAAAAGCTCAAACATATACTTTATAGTTATCAGAGGAAAATGTTTAATAGTCACAATAAAACAAAAAAATACATAGTCTAAATAACCTAAGATGGATTTAACTTTATTATCTTTAAATACCAATGGCTTAAACAATCCTAGCAAGAGATCAAATCTACTGAAATATTTAAAACTGAACAAAGCACAAATTGTCTTCCTTCAAGAAACTCATTTCAGAACAAATGACAATTAAAAATGGAATCCTAAGGAATATATGATACTGGTGCAATCCACTTATAAGACAAATACAAAAGGGGTAAGAATTTTATGGAAAACAAATGTGATTAACCCAGAAATCATTTATAAGTATGAAGATAAAGGAAGCCTTATGGCATTAGTAATAGTTAAATATAATAACAGAATATGGACACTAGCCAAGCTATACTGGTTCCCAGGCATTGAATTATGAACTGTTAAAAACACTTGGATTTCATTTCCAATAATTATAAAGAGAACTTAATATTATGAGGAGATTTTAACTGTATATTTGATATTTCTGAAACTACAAATAAAAGACCGCTGTGTACATCTGCTGTATCAAAAGCTTTAAACAAGTGGGTAGAATCATTTCACTTGTAGATACTTTCAAATTTAAAGAATAAATCTTTGTTGTTTTCCCATCAAGATCACAGATTTGGTACCCAAACTAAAATAGATAAAATATTTGCTGCCCATAACTTACACTCTAAAATTATTAATTTCTCAATCACTCCCTGCCCTTTTTCAGAGCACAATTCATTGATACTAAAACTTCAAAATGGGTACAAACCAGTAATCTTTAACTCCAGAATTCCAGCATATATAACTAAAATTAAAGAGTTCAATCCCTGGTTATTATCTGAATTACACTTCTTCTTAGATATTAATTCCACCACAGAGATAAATAAAATAATAATATGGGACTCATTAAAAGCTTACATATATGGCAAAACCCTAACTTGGTATAAAAACAAAATCAGAGAATGGGATTCTGAATTATTCGATCTACAATCCAGACTTTTGGCAGCAAAAGCTGAAGAAAATCAAAATCATTTGGAGATGAAAAAGAAAGTAGAAGTATTAATAAATACAACGTAATTCTAACACATAAAACTAATTTAGCTTTAGAAAAGCTAAAAATTAATACATTGGCCACTTATCCCAAATATCTACATAATTTATCCACAAGAATCAAAATACAATCAAAATCTGATAACATTAAAAGTATCTTCCATAAAAAGAAAGGGAAAAATGTCTCGGATATAGGTGACATTCATGATGCCTATAGAAATCACTATATGGAACATTTTCAAAAAGAAAATATACACATAGATCAATTAAATCTAGACGAAAAATGTTCTAATATAAAAAAATACCAGAAAAATTAAAACTAGATCTAGAAGCACCCATATCCTACAAAGAAATTACAAATACAATAAAAGAGGGTAAAAGTAATAAAGCTCCAGGTATAGATAACATAATTATGGAAATATATAAACTTTTTCCTTCAAAGATAGTATACCTCTTCCATAAAACTTTATTAGAAATTCAGTCACAAGCTTTAATACCACCCTATTGGAGATATTCCTTAATCACACCAATCCTAAAGGAAAACAAATCCCCAAACCTCTGTACCTCATATAGACCTTTATCATTATTAAGTAATGACTGTAAGATATTTATGACACTATTAACTAACAGAATGAAAATACCACTATCCAAAGCAATAAATAATGATTAAACTGTATTTATATATCATAGACACACATGACAATATTAAAAGGATAATTTCTCTTATATATTATATTAATAAAGAAAATAAAGAAACACTCATAATTGGCTTACATATAGATAAAGCCGTTGAATCCCCAAATTATGACTTTTTATTCAAAATTCTGGTGTTATTTGAATTTCCTCCTTCTTTTGTTCATCTATTAAAGAATATATATATATATATATATATATATATATATATATATATATATATATATATATATATATATATAAATAATTTAGCATATGTTAAGCTAGGTTCTTTCACTTCTGAATCTATACTTATAACAAATGGTACTAAACAAGGATGTCCCACGTCACCAATTCTATTTGCTTTGGCTATTGAAATATTGGCAGATTCAATACGTAACAATACAAAAATGAAAGGAGTAGATGTTTATGAAAAATATAATTCTAAAGTAATGCTCTTTGCTGATAACATATTATTAACATTATCCAATACAAAAGAGACATTAGAAGAATTGGATATTTTAATTGACACATTTTCCAGGACTTCAGAACTCCATTTCAATAAATCAAAATCAATTTTTTTATTTTTAAATAAAAAAAAAAAGAATTTCAGATGAAAGGGAATCACATTATAGGGAAACAAGAATCTTCCTTAAAATATCTAGGAACTGAGTTATGCAAGGATAATAATGAATTAGGTTCAAAAAACGACAATAATATAATGAATACAATTAAAATCTCTGTGGAAAAGTGGAACAAAATCATATTAACATTTGAAGATAGACTATAGTTAATAAAAATGGTTTTACTACCCAAGATTCTATATATAGCTTTGGCAATACAACTGTTACCAGAAAGGAATATACTCAAAGAAATAAACTCATGCCTAATAAAATGTTTATGGTTTCCCAAACGAAACAGAATAGCTTTAATGCATCATATCAGACCATGGAAACTGGGAGGATTAAACTTTCCTGATGTAAAAACATATATAAAAGCATCAATATCTAAAACAATCTCAGATTGGATAAGTCCAAACTATTTTGCAAATTGGAAAGAATTACTAACTGTAATATCAATAAATGAATTTTATTTACAAAATAAATTTCAAATAACAGATAAAAACAATTTGCCATGGCACATATTATATAGTAGTATGCAATATTACATAACTAAGCCCACTAAAACTCATATGATTAATTATTACATTGACTCATTTAGGAAAATTATTAATGCAAATATAGATTAAAAATCTGGTTTGATATTTTAACACCATTCATAGTCTATCCACATAAAATCTACAAAGAAATAATTAATTCCTGGGAACAGAAAGGATTTGTTTGTTGGTTTCAATGTATCAAAGAACTAAAAGTTCTGGCTATGCAAACAATAGAAATAGCATACAAAATTCCACAAAAAGATTGGCTAACTATGAAAAGCATTCTGACTTATTTGCAAGATTTATGCAGAATAATTAATAATTCTTCATTAAAAAATACCTAAACTTACGAAATACCTATATGAAATCATATATAATGATAATGACATGGGAAATAGTATTACAAAATGTTACAAGATATTGATAAATTATAAAACAACACCCACATTCTTATATTGGAATTATATAACAAAAGGACACTCATTACAGCTAACTGAAGAAATTAAATAAAATATTTTATTATCAATAACACATACATCCTTTACACAATACTGGAAAGTTTTTAATTGGAAATGCTTGCACAGAGCATTCTTAACTCCAGATGGGATTACTAAAATTAATTCTTCCACAAAGGGAATATGTTGGAGGTGTGAGCAAATATACAGTGCAGATTGGAATCACATTTTTTTGACTATGTCAAAATTAAGCCATTTTGGAATGGTATTAAAAACTTTTTACAAGCTTTATTTAATGAGTAGTTTAACTTATCTAAAGCTCTAGTATTATTAAATGTGTACAAAGGTCCTCATTTGAATGACTCAAATATGTATCTAGTATAGACAATACTTGCAATCTCAAGGAAGTGTATAACAAGAAGATGGAATACAAACACAATACCGACTTTGGAAGACTTCTACAGTCTACTGAAGACCACTGCATTGTTGGAAATTAAAATTAAAGAATTAAGGATTCATCCTAAGCCATTTATTAACAATCCATGGAAAAAGTCTTATCATTAATTGACACTTTACAATGACTGAACAAATACACTCTGATAACTGGATTGTTATACCTATAAAGTAATTGTATATATTGAGATCTGTTATAGTGTCAGGCTGATGTAAATAGTGTACATAGTTATTTAAGATATTTTATACAAATACTATGGAATTTATTCAACTGTATTTGAAAAATAAAAAAAAATTGAGAAAAAAGAGAGAGAGAGTCAGCCAAGATATGGATGGTTTGCATGAGAGAAGACTGTGAGAGCCAGGCATGACTGTTGAAGAAGGTAGGAAAGTGGCCATTAATTGAGGACAGTTGCAAACATAAGGTTTAATATTTAATTTCCATCCTTTTAGTTCTTTTTATCACATTAGGTTGTTTTCACTTTTCTTTCCTATTAGTATTTGTATTTTACTCAAGAATACAAAAAATCAGCAGTTGCACATTTGGCCAAAAGCGGCTCTCTAGTACAAAGTACTTTGGCTATCCTGAACACCAAAAGCACTTCCTCCATTAGCCCTGACAATATACATAGTTGCTTAATTAGTGATGTTAAACATGCTCTTGTAGACACATTTCTCAAACTATTTAACCTAAGTTTAGTTACTGGTTTTGTTCTTGATGAATGGTGAACAGTAATGGTGATGCTGTCCATATGGGTGGCCTTAAACAAACCCAATTAATTGCAGAGTTATCAGCATTACAAGTCTCATCTGCAGAGCCATGAGATGCATTATAACTGACCTCATAAACTGTGATATCAAGAATTTTGTTAGACTTGACCCCCAACAGTTTTTCCTTGTGAAAATTAGATCCTTTCTATTTAAACTTGTAAATTTCTACAAATGGGTTATGGAAACTTTAGATGGTGCTGATGTAGTGCACATGACATATCTTGACCAAACAAAACCCCTCAACATCATTCCACATGCTGCCATTATACAAATGCTAAATGTTTTAAAATTCGTCCCATGTCTGGTAAGATGAATAACAAACTGGCTGAAAGACAGAAACCACACAGTGCTAGTTTCAGGTGCCTCATCAGAAATTATGAAAGTGACCAGGGATGTCCCTCAGGCACAATGTTTGGATCTCTCCTTTTTGGTATTTATTTTTCAGTTCTCCAAGAAGAGAGCCAGGACCTCTGACTAACAAAGTTTGCAGATGATTGCAAACTGGAAGGAGTTCTTAAGTCACCATTATGACACCCAAACCCTCCAGAATAAACTCTTTTTAGTAAATTCTAACTGTACTAAAAATGAGCTCAAACTGAATGCTAAAACATGTAGTATCATCACTTTCTTAGACCCCCCCCCTTTCATCATACTGTCTAGACAACACATCTGCATGAAACAAAATTTTATTTAGGGATTTAGGTACTTGAGCTGACCATTATGTGACAACAGTTGTCAGGAAATCCTTTTATTTAGCCCACTCCCTTTTTCTCATTATTGATCAGGCCAGTTGTCAAATACAGTGCCCCATCTAAAAGTATCTCAGTAAATATATCAAGTGGAAAGAGCCCAAAGTTTCCTAATCAAAATGATCAGTGGCCTAAATTCCCTGATCTACCAATAGAGGCTGGAAGTTCTTTCCCTTTATTCAGTGTCTTACAGGCTTTTGAGGAGAGAGCCCTGTCTCACTTACTGTGCCATTAGAGACCCAAGTGTACTGGACATCCTGTTTCTCTGTAAGTCCAATATCTCCAGCAATACTAGACCCAGTGACCAAAATCTTCACCTACATATAAATAAAACATGGTGGAGCAATAGGTCTATGACCTAGCACTTTCCAGATCTCCGGAATAAACTTCCCCTACATGTTAAGCAGATAAATATAAAGAATATAACTGGATGGGTATCCACAAATGTACCCCAGGAATCAGTGGTGCGCCCCTCCTGTAGAAAAGTGGTGCAGCCTGAGGAAGGGTACTGGCAAGGCAAGAGTGGTCATTTGACTCAGTAGCCTTGGAATATCTATAAATCTATGCATACTAAAAATAAATATCATTAATAGAAAAGAATGTGGTTGCATGATCTATGCGTTACACACATAAGCTTCCCTTCTCAGTCTGAAAAATTCAGTTGTTAACTTTCTTTTAATATAATCTTGATCTGTTTATGCAAAGTGGAAAATGGTAACCTAACTTCTTGAAGGCCACTTCATCACGAGTGCCACAGTCAAACCCATTAACCTATGAACTTGTTCCCATTTTCTACAGGGGGTCAGGGTGTTGCATCAAATGTCACCATCTCTCTAGATTCATTGCTGCTCTTGTACCTTCTTTGACAGTCATGCCTGACTGTCACATGTCTTCTCTCACAGAATCAATCCATCTCTTTGCTGGTTGCCCTAGGTTCCTTTTGCTTTCTTCCTGTCTGTCCCAAATCTTCTTCAGCAGATTGTTTTCTACTATCATGCACATGTACCCATACCACTGTCATCTGTTCTCTTTGACCTTCTTTGCAATTGGAGCTACATGGGCTTCTGCTCTGATGTCCTCATTTCTTCATCTGTCCCACAGCATGCATCCTACGATCCATGTCAAGGACTTCATCTCCATCATCTCTAGCTTCCTAAACTTCTCTACCTTCACTGCCCAGGTTCTGTACTATAAGTAGCACGGGTTAGACCACTGTTTTGTAAACCTTACTTTTCAACTTCTTTGGCATTCTACTATTACATACTACCCCAGCACTCTATGTTAGTTGGTTGCAGCCCCTCTAATTCTAACTTTGACCTCCTCATTTAGACTTCCCTTCTTGTCTACAACCCCACTGAGATACTTGAAGCTGCTACCTTGTTCAACTATTTTCACTTCTGTCTCAATTCCCAGGTTCTTCTGATCCCCCATTTGCTGCAGTTTCAAGTGGTGTCTTATCTGTATTCAGTTTCATCAAATGTGCTTTCAGACCAACAAGAAAAGTTCCAATGTCAGTGTGGTAGAACCAGGAACACAAACACAAGTAAACCACAAAATGCACTTTTTCAGGTACTGGAAATAGCTGAATTCCCAAAAACATAATTCAGTTATTTCCAGTCCCTGAAAAAGTGCGTTTTGTGGTTTACTTGTTTTTAAATGTACTTTCAGTTTTACATTCCATTCCTCTGTTATCTGATGTAGTTCTTGTTCAGTGCCTGCATGTAATGTCACATCATCTGCATACAGCAGATTTGTTGATCTGTTCCTGCCAACCTGTTTGCTAATGTTGTCCATTACTAGTATGACCAGAAGTGGGCTCAGAGCTGAACCTTGATGCACACCCACCCCCAATGGAATCCATCTGTGAGTCCAAACACAATTCATACTCGTTTCATTAGGACCATGTACGTAGCCTGCACTAATTCTGCCAATGTTTCTGAGACTTTGAACCATTGCAGGATTGCTCAAATTGGCTTTCTTGGGACCTTGTCATATGCTTTCTCCAAGTGTATGAATGCACAGTTGACCTCTTTCATCATATCTAGCTTCTTTTCAACTATTAGTCTCACTGCAAACATCTGGTCAGTTGTACTGCTTCCTGATCTGAATCCAAATTGCTCATCACCCATCTTACTTTCTACTACTCCATGTGTATTCATTTATCAGCCATCCTCTCTAGAACCTTTATAGAATGTGACAGGAGTCTGATAAGCTCTGTACTGCCCACAGTTGTGAATGTCCCCTTTGTTCTTGTACACTGACAATAGTATGCTTATTCTCTAGTCATCTAGAATAAGCCTATCTCTCCATACTGCTATGAATACCATCTGGAGCCATTTCTCCTCTACCTCGCCCAACATCTTGATCATATCTGCTGTGACCTCATCTGAAAATGCTGCTTTCCCTTTCTTCATTCTTCTAATCGCTGTTCTCAATGCTGGGGTAGTACAGCTTCAGTGGGATTTTCTTCATTCAGAAGCTGCTGAAAGTGCACTTTCTTTGTGCCATCTACTGAGTCACTTTTCAAAAGCTGGTAGAGTGTCTGTGATGCCTTGTTCTTTACTATTTCAACTGCTCTCTTAACCTGTTTGCTAGCCAACCTGTATTCTTCTTAGCCTAATCTTTCTTATTTATATCCCATTTTTCCTGCACTCCTTCTTTCTTTTGATGACTTTCTGGGCTTCTGCATTCCACCACCCGCTTTCCTTATGTACCTTATTTCCAAACCTGGCTTGGCCGCATATCTATTCTATAGTCTTCACACATGATGTTTTGAGGCACTGCCATTCTTCATCAAATCCACCTATTTCCCCTTACTCCTGAGGTGCTAGAGCCCCGAAGAATTCATTGAACGCTTATGCTTTCTCTCCAGTCAACTTCCAGGTCTTCAATCTAGTCTCTGTTGACCTGAGAGGCTTCTCTGACCACTGCTTGCAGCTGACTGTGACAACCAGTGCTTATGCTGTGAGACAACTGTTTCACTGAGAAGTCTACCTGAATTGTATGTTGATCACCTTTCTGTGTGATTTTGTGACTGTCTGTCATACTGAGACCATGTTTTGAACACCATCAAGTCATTTTGCCAGACAGAAGTCTAGAATGACCTCTCCTTCTTTATTCCTGTTGCCCACTTAGTGGACCGAGGCAGTCCTCGTATCCTGTGCTGTCTGTCCCAATATGTACAGTTAAGTCCCCAGTTAGCAACACCAACTCATGTTGTCGTGCTTTATCTAGCTGGTCCTGTAACAGCTGCCTGAATGCACTCTTTTTCTCGCTATTACAACCATGCTGTGGGGCATAGGCTGAGAGTATGAATAATGCCCTGTCCTTACATTGACATCTGACTGCCATGGGGAAAATGACTAATTCTGATGACATCCCTCACTGTCTTCTGAAGCCTCTCCCTCAGCACAATTCCCACACCATTTCTAGTCTATCTTTCCCCTGAGCAATAGTCTCTGAATCCCAAGCCAAATGGCTTTGCTGCACTGCCCTTCCATCTTGTCCCTTGGGTACAAAAAAAGTTTAACCTTCTCCTTTCCATTAAGTGGACAAGCTGTGTCATGTCAGTGAACCTGTATAGTGTGTAGCAATCCTTAGTTCATGTTTGGCAGGTTAATTGGTTTTACGTCTTTAACTCAATAGAGCTATCCTAGGTAACCCAAGCTGGGCAACTGGACACCAACCAGCCAGTTGTGTATTGGCGCAGGGTTGCTGGACTTTATGCCTGACACACATTGGTCAATACATTCAAATTGACCTCTCCCACCATTAGCATGGGTCCCTAGCTTAGGTCAGAATAGGCTGGATCCTCAACTCACTTATCACTAGCAAATATCTATACTAACTTTTGGCAACATTATTCAGATTTTACACCACTGAGTGTCTAGTCTTGTCACAGTCTGAAATCTGTGATCCATATTTCCTGTCTAGAGGATACTGAACACCATGGCTGATGCCCAAAGTGGTTGGTCTATACAACTCTTCCTTCTATAGGACACCATCTAGAGTCTGTGCTACTGCCCACAACTCCATTCTTATGTGAATTTGAGGTAGAAACACCTAGGTTGTTTGGGGGAGGTGGAAGGAACACCAAAGAGACACAGGAAGAACATGCAAACTCCATACAGACTTTGTCCAGAGTTCAAGATCGGAACCTTGTACCTTGTGCATGGAAAGCAAAGACCTTAACCATTCTGCCAGCTGTGTCTTTCACTTTTCATACATTGTGGAAAAAGAAAACTGATCTCTACAGATCTGCATGAGCTCAATGACAAGAAATACCTTATAACATTGGACTACTACTCCATTGATACAAGAACAGGAAAAAGTCAATCTATTCACAAAGTCTAGCCAGCAAGTTATCTCAACTCTGAAATGTGATGGTGCAATGGGGAATTTCAGTAGTACTCATTATTGCAAATAACAATCAGTTTGAATCAAGAGAAGAGTCTAAAGAGTTTTAAGAAAAAAAAATACAAATTAATCCATACTACCTCTAGTCCTCATTAGCCACAGATGAATTGTGCCGCAGATAGTGGTTCAGACAGAAAAATGAATTCTCAAGTAACCCAACTACTTTATCGCACCAATGTCTTACTGTTATGCTCCTCATAGTATAACTGGAGTGAGCCCAGACATCAACACCTGACAACTGTCCCTTCCCTGAGGTCAGTGTTGCTTCTAACTACTCTCTCTCTCTCTCTCTCATAAAATTGTTGAAGGGAAGAGTCAAAGCTTCTTCAGCCGTGGTGGTGCAGCGGTTAGCGTTGTCGCCTCACAGCAAGAGGTTCTCCCTTTCGATTCTTGGCTGGAGCGCCTTCTGTGTGGAGTCTGCATGCCCTCCCTGCGGTCAAGTGACGTTAAAGACATGCAGGTAGGTGCGAGCATGAATGGGCTTGCCTTCTTTGAAGGTTGGGGATTGGGCTGGCAACTCAGCACCGTAAAAATCTTCTGCCAGTCATGAGCGGACCAGAGTTCCACTATGGCAACCCCTAACCGGGAAAAGCTGAAAGTCAGAAGAGTCAAAACTTGTTTTTTTATTTCCTTCCAGGCCTGATCACAGACAAATAAGTTAAGTTGTATGGACAGAAGGAGTGGAGACCACCTGCAATGATAGTGGATCAGTCTTATGAGTCCAAGTCATATGTCATTCATGTTGAGAATGGCACTGTCCTAGTGAGAAACCACCATCCTGGTGAGAAACAGGAGACACCTTTAAGCTGTACCAGAGAGATGGATAAAAGGAGGAAACTTGCAAAATCAAGGTGATAAAAAGTCAATGCGCTTCGTGTGGAAGCAAGCCTTCAGAGGCGTCAGGATACCTGTCTCCAGCAAGTGTTCCAGACTGATGACATCATCACATCCACAGCCAATGAAGTTAGCATCTGAAGAACTTCATGTGGAAGCAAGCCTTCAGAGGCCTCAAGATACCTGTCTCCAACAATTGTTCCAGACTGATGACATCATCACATCCACAGCCAATGAAGTTAGCATCCAAAGGACTTTGTGTGGAAGCAAGCAGAGGCCTCAGGATACCTGTCTCCTACAATTGTTCCAGACTGATGACATCATCACATCCACAGCCCAGTGAAGTTAGCATCTGAAGGACATGAAGTCAGTCTTCCGAGATTTCAAGACTCTTATGTGTTTTCTATCCAAGGCAAGCAACTAAAGTAGGTGTTGCTGTAAACAAGGGGCAGTCTGTCCCAGTGCCATTGCTGTAGTTTATTCTTGTTAGAGATTTTTTCTAAAGTAGTGATATAAGCATATTAAACAACAGTAGTCTTATGCTAATAAGAAGATTGTTTTAAGGAAAAAGAAGATGTGGTGTTTTTTTATCATAATGTAGTCAATTATTGATTAACTGTACTTTCTTTTCCCGAAGCAATCTTTGAAAGGGAGCTTTTGGTAGAATCTAATTTACCAGAAACAGACCGGAGCTGTTGTTAATGTTTGTATTATAGAGCCTGTGACAAATCTGTTGTAGAAATAAAAGTCAATGCAAATCAGCAACTGTCTACTGACCTCTACCATGACAGTATTAATGTAAATTATTAAATTTAAGGATTAGAATAATCACTGTAAATATAGGCATGAGAAGTGGAAATGAGGAAACTTTACCCATGAACTGTACATTATTAGGCAGAAAGATTTGTACCACAACAGGGGAGCTGTGAATACATTATACAAAGAAAAGTAGCAGAGATATGTTAAGGTACAACATCTGCATTAATATTTATACCAGAAGAGATGCTGTGCCATCCTGGTCGGTAGCTTGCATATGACTTGCTATGATATCAAGTCATATGTTTTCTTAAGAGCTTTCTAATAAAATATGTTTTGTTAGCTCATGTGGCCTGATGCTATCATGTATGAAGGGACAAAAACTGAAAACTCCTAACTACTTATCTTTAAGGCATTTGTATGCTGTTTTTGTATCGGTTTCTAAAACTGTATCATAGGACATTATATAATAATGCAGACAAAAGTGTATCAGTAGGAATTTTGCTTCTTGTCAGTTAACCTGTCTGAACATGAAGTGAGTCAGTAACACTGTGCTTATGGGCTAGTATCCCATTTTGACCTGTCTGAGCTTATAGTTATTTATTTTTATAAAAGAATATTTCATCTTTTAAACTCATCTTAATATTTACCATTTTTAAACAAACTTTTATATTCTAGGAAAAAGAGAACCGGGAGCTTCAGGATAGCTACCGTAAAGTCAGTGTAGAGGCTGAAAAGCTAGAAAGCAAAGTTCACCAAACCGAAGGCGATAACAGTTCCATGAAGCTCGAGCTTTGTACTGCTGAGTCTGAGTGTCGCAGAATGAAAGAGAGAACAGAGACCCTAGAAAAAGAAGTGAAGGAGGTAAGAAGCTTCATAGAATGCTAAACATGTTCACATTTTATGTAAAAGCCATTGAAGAAATAGCTATAATGATGCTTTATAAAACCTCCTAAATGCAGCAAAGTGTAATTGATATACAGCTTGATTTCTGCTATATATTTTAAATTGTATACGCAGAATTACTATGGTGGATTAATGTTAACTGGAACACAGAGCTTCTGACAAACAGAAACGCACATGCCCACCCACACACACACACACACACACACACACACACACACACACACACACACACAAGTCTGCACAATCACTCACACACACTTACATTCCCGTCACCACACATATAACCACTCAATTATTTAGACATTTTGCAGTTACCCACTTACTCTAATAAAGCAGCATGGGGGAACTGGAGTCTGTCCTTGCACTCATTGGACTGTGATGCAGGATCTTGTCCTGTCCAGGTCACCAACCTGTCACAGAATGTGCACACTAATGCTTAGACTGCACAAATACCTATGGGCAGTTTAGAGGATTGCCACTTTACCTCCTGCATACCTTTGAGTAGTTTTGGAATGTTAGAGGAAATCACAGCACCCAGTGAAAATTCACCCAGACTCTGGAAGTATATGCAGACTCCTCACAGAAGATATCACAGCATAGACAAAACCTGAGAACCAAATGCTAACCATTGTATCATTGTACTAGCGCACGTTTGGTAATTGGGTAGGTGATTTGCTCCATTACATTCTGTACTCATGAAATCTAGTGGTGTCTGGGAGATGTTTGGCAAGGGTATTAGGGAAATCTCCCTTCTATTTTATTTTGTAGCAGTGCTGGATAAAGATACTATGGGTGCAGTGTTAGTGGAAGAAAAAGAGAAATGTTTTTGATCAAATATTATGGATTGCCAGATTATGGAAATGGTGGAATGGCAGGTACATGTGCGGTGCAAGCAGATTGGAGTGGCAGGTACATGTGCGGTGCAAGCAGAGTGGAGTGGCAGGTACATGTGTGGTGCAAGCAAAGTGGAGTGGCAGGTACATGTGCGGTGACAGCAGAGTGGAGTGGCAGGTACATGTGTGGTGACAGCAGAGTGGAGTAGCAGGTACATGTGTGGTGACAGCAGAGTGGAGTGGCAGGTACATGTGCAGTGCAAGCAGATTGGAGTGGCAGGTACATGTGCGGTGACAGCAGAGTGGAGTGGCAGGTACATGTGCGGTGACAGCAGAGTGGAGTGGCAGGTACATGTGTGGTGCAAGCAGAGTGGAGTGGCAGGTACATGTGCAGTGCAAGCAGAGTGGAGTGGCAGGTACATGTGCAGTGCAAGCAGAGTGGAGTGGCAGGTACATGTGCGGTGACAGCAGAGTGGAGTGGCAGGTACATGTGTGGTGCAAGCAGAGGTTGCTGTTACTTTGTGTTAATTACTGATTCTGTAGTTTCTCTAGCTGTAAAGGCAGCCTTAAAGGAAAAGAGTAGAATTGTGGAGGCCTAAGGAGGGTAGATACCTGCTAAGGCACTTGAGCTCTCTATCTAGATGAAGGCAGGAGACAGAAACTGAATTCATGTGCCATTTTGTGTCAGTGAGCACTAGGAAAGCAAAGTCAGTTTACAAGAAAGGCCAAAGTGCTATGTGGAAGACGTTACAGATAGAAATTAGCAAATTGGGACGTTTAGATTTTATGTGACACTGTTCACAAAGTGCAGGAAACCGTACCGCAGTTCATTGTGCAACAGTGAGGCATCAAGGGGAGGGATGATTAATGCAAACAGAGAGGTATAACATTTCTTAAAATAATTGCTGAGTCTCACAGAGTCTTATCTACCAATTCATGTACAAATGCAAACACAGTTGATGTCTCATTTAAGATGGGTCTGCATTGACTAAGTTACCACTGGTTCACTACTGACAGCTTATTGTGGGCCATTATACCACAACCTGACATATTGCTGTGGTATATGCAAGCTAGCACTGGTGTTCAGCAAATATTTTTGGAGCTTTTCTCCCCGGGCCTCTGCTGAAAATGGACCTACGTCTAGTCGGACACTCCTGGTCAACAAATATAAATAAATAAATAAATAAATAATTTTTGCAGGGAAGATCACACACTTCCAATATCCCTTATCTGTAAATATACCACTTCTGAGGTCACATCAATCTGTTAACAAGGGAAATACATTTATTCCTTTTTCTCCAAGTTGATGTTACCCCAGAAGTAGTATATTTATAAAT